>NC_092865.1:69561625-69593441 GCF_032062135.1 Pyxicephalus adspersus | reverse complement strand
AATCAGCAGCTTGCTTCCTGGTGCAGAATGCCGGCTTGTTACTTTCAGTTTCACTCTGCACTGCAGCCAGGAGGAGACACGTGCTGCAGCCAGCATCAAGGAGACACACACAGGATCAAATATCGGGGGATGTCTTATTCACGGGTGAGTGTCCTATTTTTTATTATTTTTTCAAAAATCGGGGGTGGCCTTATTTAATGGGGATGTCTTAAAATCGGGAAACATGGTAAGGATCGTGGAACTGTCCAAAAGAAAGTAAAGCACTTTGTTTGCAGTGTTGCCACAAAAAGCTGTCTCATTCCCTATTTTCCTATTATACATTTAAAAAAACAGACAAAAAAAGCTTTTTACCTAGTGTAAGTACACTAAGGCATCCCAAATTTTGTACAAAATTGAGGCGTGCCTGATAGCACAAACTAGAGCTAGACAAGAACTTTATACAAAGATATCTGAGGAACGCTACCATCTTGTCACAGCATAGGTAGAGTACATAAATTTATGAGCCTATTGGATTCCTGATTAACACATTTTTTATTGTTGTACTTAAAACATGTGTAATTGTATATTTACCAGATTTAAAGGAAGCAAATAACAGTTTGTTGTTAGGGTTTAAATACACAATAATTGAGTCTAAGCCTAAAGCCTTCAAGTAATTACCAAATTTACCAGATTCCCATTCTGTCCACTTAGAGTATAACCAACTGTGGCTTACATTTTTCATGGTTGTCCTAATGCGTATCCCTGTTATCTACACTGCCATATTCTGCTCTTTTATATTTAGTTTATGTAACTCAATGTGAATATTCTTTTATTAAAGCAGTTAAATAAAACCATTATTGTTTCAATTACCAGCACAATGCAAGAAGTTTTTTTATACTGATCTCACAGCATGGATAATCATCAGTAAGCATGCAAAGCCTTAATGGAGTTTGTAGCAGCAAAAGCATAATGAAAAAGTATAATTGTGCTTCATTTATTTTGATTGATTTTTCCAAGGCAGCAGAATCTCACATGGAGACTAGTTTTGATGGATAAAATGGTTATGTAAACAAGGTTCAAACAGTACTACTGGAGGCTGAAAATGGGCTTCATACTGCAGTCAGGGGAAACAAATGAGTTTTCAGGAAACCTGTCACAAATTCAGACTTGGACTTACTTTCAAAAAACGCTACAATTAGCAGTGGATCCATTCAGGTGTATTGAAAGATGAAATTATATGCAAGTGTAGCTTGGAAATACACTTTACTTCCAGCATCTAAAAATCCCCATGTAATATAAATATGATAAATGTCCTCACTGGCCAATAGAAAGGCTAAGAAGGAAATAAAAATGGAAACAAAATCATTTCTTCCTGTATTTAGTTTGTCAGGGGTTTATGTTAAGTAGATGTAGCTGGCACTGTCTGCCTTTGAAAACAATTATTTCGGCTATTTTTTCATATGGTAATGTTAACTTTCAGGTCTTGAAAATGTCTATTTTTGGGTTTAATATTTGTATATTATACAAATCGGGGAAATGTGACCCGAAATGCTCCTTTTCACACAGTATCCCTTCCAGCTTTGCAGAGCTTTAACAAATCAGACCTAATAGATGCACTAAAAAAACATCAGATATCTTGGAAAAGCTGACGGAAGCTGTTCTGTTTGACCAGTGGAATGTATATATAGTAAGGGAGCATACATGAAACAGGGACAGTCTAAACAAGTTTGCTCTACATGTTTATTAAGCAAGGCAGTAAAAAAGTTTCCATAGAATGGTTTTGTAAAGCAAATCTATAATACTGACCGACAATCAAAAGTGTGTCCTCCTAATGGGTTCCTTAAAACAAACCGGTTGCTGTTGTACCTATTTTGGCAGCAGTCAGGGTTTTTATCCAGCAGAAGACTTCCACAACAGAGAGAAAGCCGTGAGGACCCATCAGCAGACTATGCACAGTTCAGATTTCCATGGTCTGGATACTAGGAAGGATGTGGATCCAGGAATGGAAGCTTTATTTTACCCAAAGCTCCACAAAGTCTCTGAGCTCCAGGAACAAGAACAGGATACAATATTGAGAAAACAAAATATGTGTTTTCTCCATAGTAGACCCAAATCTGCTCATCATGTATAGGTGAGAAATAAAGGTGATACTCAATACTGCAAGCCAATGTCTCCCTACACACACACACACACACATACTCAATACTGCAAGCCAATGTCTCCCTACACACACACACACATAGAAGTACAGAATATAACTGGGGATTAAGGATTTAAATGTAAAAATAACAGAGACTGCTGATCCAGGGAACATCCGATTGCCTTATGGAATCAGGAAGGAAATTTTTCCCCTGTTGAAGCAAATTGTACCCGGGGTTTTATTGCCTTCCCCTGGCCCAACTATGTCTATAGGGTTTTATATCTGGGATATGTTTATTTCCCTAGTGGTTGAACTTGATGGACTTAAATCTTTTTTCAACCTAACTGACTATGTAAAAATATCCAAGTATACATAAGAGAATCCAAGGGGATTATAAAAACACTTTTATTTTCTTATAAACACACGTCTTACAGACCTTCTGTCCTGCAATCTGAAAAATACATCTTTATCACCTACAGTATATCAGACACTTCTGCCGCATAGGTTTTTATATTCCTTATTATTGTTCTATACTACTTCAGACATGCCAACGTTATTATCCACAGCAACAAATGTATCTCTGGATACATAACAAGGATTTTTATGCAGAAAGACATATTCCCATTAGGCTTTTCATTAGACTATGTTCCATTATATTATTTCATTTAAACCTTCCCAAAGGTTCATAGACTATACTGTGACATGCTCTTCTGTCAACACTTTCCTTAATTTTTTGTTATTTTTCTTATTTCATTTTGAGAGTAACTGCCCACATGTCCAGATATAAAGACTAAACGATGTTCTCTTCATCAAAGCATTAATGACTCCTGTGACTGCAACCTTTCACGTAGCTCAGATTTGCAGCCTGGCTGGCTGCTTCTTCAAAGATTCTACCCGCTCTGAACCTGGAAGTACTTGATGCCAGGCCAGGATTGGGATAGGGCAAACGGGAAAATGCCCAGGATCGCCTCCTTTTTGGGGGCCCAATTGAAAGAAAGCTAGGAGAGCAGTGAGCGTGAATGCTGTGCATTTGGAGCCTTCTGCTTCATTCTTAAGAAAACTGCCTAAGTCACCTTTTGGATGATCTGCCTTCTTGCCCAAACATACATAAATAATGGTTGCATAATTACGACATCCATTACCTGTAAATTCAGAGTTAGTTTTGTATTCCAAAATTTAAACCACAAATGTAAACAGACAGTTCCTCAATACCTTACAATATCTAACATGTAAGCAATATGTTTTTCAATGGATTCAGACTCTCAGTACAAAATTATAATTTCTCCAGTGATGTTCTCTCCAAATTCCAGAAGGGACTGCTGGCACTATATAATGTTTTAGGGTTCAATTTCACATGAAGAAGGAAGTCTTTCAGAAGAACATTTTTTTGTTTCTCACCATTGCTTGCAGGAAAGTCTTTAACGAGGAAGAATCTGTGGAATGTTTTGAATGATGTAAGGATCATTTGAGTTACATACAAGTCAGGCTGAAAAAAGAAAAAAGTCATCAGGTTCACCCACTAGGGAAATAAACATATCCCAGATATAAAACCCTATAAGACATAGTTGGTCCAGAGGAAGGCAAAAAAAAACCCTGGTACAATTTGCTTCAACAGAGGAAAAAAAAACCTTCCTGATCCCATGAGGCAATTGGATGTTCCCTGGATCAACAGTCTCTGTTATCTTTACTGTAAAACTTTAATCCCCAGTTATATTCTGTGCTTTTAGAAATCATCCAGCTTTTTCTTAAAGCAATCTATAGAAGTTGCTGAAACTACTTCCTGAGGGAGCCGTTTCCACATTTTCACAGCCCTTACAGTGAAGAATCCCTTCCTTATCCGGAGCTTAAACTTCTTTTCCTCCAGACGCAAAGAGCGCCCTCTTGTTCTTTGTAATGATCTCATAGTGAATAATGGGGAAGAGAGTTCTCTATATGGACCATTTATATATTTATACAGGGTGATCATATCCCCCCTTATACATCTCTTCTCAAGGGAGAATAGATTCAGTTCAGCTAATCTCTCCTCATAGCGGAGCTCCTCCATTCCTTTTATTAGTTTAGTTGTCCTTCTCCGCACTCTCTCCAATTCCACAATGTCCTTTTTGTGAACTGGTGCCCAAAACTGGACGGCATATTCCAGATGTGGTCTGACCAATGCTTTGTACAGGGGCAGGATTATGTCTCCATCTCTGCAGTCTATTTCTCTTTTATTACAAGAAAGTACATAACTCCCTTAGCTTCCCAAAAACATCACAGCACTTTGACTCTGTAACTCTAAACACCAATGTAAGCATTTGGCAATCTTTTTGGCAATATTTTTGATGGGAGGCTATTTGTTTTGGAGCAGTAGCTACTTTTATTCGATGTTAAAAAAGTACAAAAACCATACCAGACAAACATATATTGTATACGTTCATTCTTTCTATCCTATTTTGTAGTTTAACCACCTGAGCGTTACACTGAGGTCTAGATTTCTGATTTCTGTATATTTCTGAAATATGTCCGAACAGGGGTTCTAGTAGATAATATGAATATAAAAAATGTATTTACTTTTACTTTATTTTTTTGTATTGGATTGGATACTGGAGTTTGTATTCAATCCAATACAAAATGAGCGTTTGAATTTACCAGTTATATACTCTGTAATTATTTGAATTATTTTGTATTGGATTGGATACAGGAGTTTGTATTGAATCCAATACAAAATGAATGAATGAGTTTCAATTTGAATTTCCCGCACACGCGCCGACGTCATCACGCACACAGGGAGGAGCCATCCGGTTTTTTTTTCTCCGCCGGACGGGTTCTCGTTTCAGAGATCATCCGGCACTGGAAGAAGAAGGACGTGGACGATCAGTGGGACCAGGTAAGAAGCCGGCCGGCTTCTTACCGGTCCCGCTGGCACCCGACGAAGGCACCCGACGCTGGAGAGGGAGATCGACGGATGACGATCGACGGAGAACGACGCTGGAACACGAACACGACGCTGGATGAGCACAGCGGGACCAGGTAAGTAAGGATGGGGAAAAAACTCGGGGTTCACCATCGTAGCCATTTTTTTTTGCCCGTACGAAGGTCGGGCTTAACGGCAAGGAGGTTAAGTAATATCTTATCTATTGTTATTATTTTTATGTTAATCTAATTGTATCTATTTTCATATCTACTCATCTATCTTACTACCATACCTACTGTATTTAGTAAATCCTTGTTTTAAATGAATCCATTACACCATCTAGCTTTAGTGCTTTTTCTATAATACGTTTTATTTTCATTTTATATTTCCTTAAATCTTATCAAATCTATTTAATCCTGTCCATCTATCATTTTCAATCTAATGTATCTATGCTATAATCCTACATTTTTCTATGGACATATTAGATTAACTATCTATTTTAGGTTTCTATTTTATTTTTATTTTTTTACCTTTATTTGTTTTTTGTAATTTATTGCCTATACTTCTATCCTACAATATATAATTACATCTATCATGATCTATGATCTATCAATTGTGCATATGCAATTATATATCTATACTAGCTGATAACTCGGCATTGTCCAGGTATTTATTTATTGCAGTCTTATATTATACAGGAAAAGGAATCAAATAAAGCTATGATGATTTTCAGTGATTTTCTTATCTACGGTGTTGTTTCATTTTTTTTTTTTGCCTTTGATTGCACTCGGCCAATATATGTAAATATATAAACAAAAGACACACTGTCACTGAGCAATGCATACATACATACGTGCAAAAAAAAGCTCTGACATATACCACAGTGCTGTACAAAAATCAGCGGTGCACTCACATGAGTCGCAGTCATTTGTCTAGCAAGTTTGGTTGAAATGTGTCGATGTGTTTCCTGGTGATGGTGGAACATACACACATACATACACAAATACAATTTTATATATATAGATATATAAAAACTGTATGTATGTATGTATGTGTATATGTTCCACCATCACTCGAAAACGCATAGAGACATTTCAACCAAACTTGATAGACATATGACTAAGACTCATGTGAGTGCACCAGTCATCTTTGTACAGCGCTGTGCTATATGTCAGAGGTATATTTGCATGTATATATGTAGTGTTGGTCAAACAGCTGAGTGTTCGATTCGGCAGCTTTTCGATGGAATAGCCCAATATTTTTCGGGTGATTGAATTGGAACACCATTAAAGTCTATAGGGGGGGGGGGGGATTTCAGGTTTTTCTCGGGACTGTGTAGAACTGCAATAGCAAACAGGGGAGCGGAGCTGACAGCAGTCACATCTGATTGTGCAGTCACAGCTGATTGAAAGCACTCACGTGCCTCCTATCAGCTGTGACCCCAAGTTCCCACACTCCCCGGACTGTACTTATCAATGATAAGTACAGCCCGGTAACTGTGGGAACTGAACTCAGATTAAACTCTCAATGGAGAAACTCCATTTTTTAAAACATATTTTTAAACAGAAATTTGCAAATCGAATTCCATGATTTTTGGTTCTGTCCAAATTCAGGCCGCCATTTTCGGGTTGAATATAGGGACAACCCAAATTGGAACACCACCACTATATGTATGTATGTATTGCTCAATGACAGTGTGCCTTAACATTATAGCTTTTCCTGTATAATATAAGATTGCAATAAATAAATACCCCGGCAACGCCAGGTAATCAGCTATTATAATATATATATATATATATGTAATAACTTTAATCTCTCTACCTTATCATTATATACAATTTATAACCCCACCTTCTGTACAAATGCTTTATATCCAATATTTAACATATTTTATTGTAAATATTTGAATTATTTATTTATATTTGTTATAAATCATCAGATGTAGGGGATCTTCCTAAGGGGCATATTCCATGGTGATCCAAGTAATTTTAGGGGGGGGGGGGATTCAGGCTTTTCTTGGGACTGTGTAGAACTGCAAAAGCAATCAGGGGAGCGGAGCTGACAGCAGTTGCAGCTGATTGTTCAGTCACAGCTGATTGAAAGCACTCGCGTGCCTCCTATCAGCTGTGACCCCATGTTCCCACGGTCACCGGGCTGTACTTATCATTGATCACTGAACTCAGATGAACTCTCAATGGAGAAACTCCATTTTTTTAAAACATATTTTTAAACACGAATTTGCAAATCGAATTCCATGATTTTTGGGTCTGTCCAAATTCAGACCGCCATTTTCGGGTTGAATATAGGGACAACCCAAACACCACCACTATATGTATGTATGTATTGCTCAGTGACAGTGTGCCTTTTGCCTAACATTATAGCTTTTTCTGTATAATATAAGATTGCAATAAATAAATACCCCGGCAACGCCAGGTAATCAGTTAGTATATTATATATGTATATATGTAAGAACTTCTAACTAATCTCTCTACCTTATCATTATATATAATTTATAACCCCACCTTCTGTACAAATGCTTTATATCTAATATTTACCATATTTTATTCTAAATATTTGAATTATTTATTTATATTTGTTATAAATCATCAGATGTAGGGGATCTTCCTAAGGGGCATATTCCATGGTGATCCAAGTAATTTTAAACGCCCAGGTGGTTAAACATTAACCAAAATTCTAAATGCTTAACTGAGACTAAAACATTTTTTCCTGATTTTGTGATGTGCTTATACCACAGCTAGAGCTAATGTATGCCAGTGTTATGAGAAAGGAACATATACATAATACTGAATAAAGGACACGGTAGCTGAACAATAATATGGCAATTAGCAAGCTCTTTCTGTCCTTTTCCAATATCACATAAGGTGTGACCACACAGCTGTAAAGGACGGAACAGTCACCAGGCTGTGAGGTCAGGCAGGCAATCTTGGCTGCTCAGCCCATTATTAAAATATTTCATGCTGTACTCCGAGATATAAAAGTTATACTTTTGTTATTAACTCTTTCTTTTTGGTGGATTGAGCACTAAGGTAATATGTTTTTGTACCAAAGGAAAATCTTTACTTTTTTTTAAATAATTCCAAAAAATTAATAGAACAATTAAAGTATTTGGCTTGAGAGGGAAGGATATCTAGTTATGTGTCTGGGTTCAGTGTTTTTTAATAATGTGAATTCTTTGACTATAAAGAGGAAGAAATAACAATATTCCACACTGCATATAGTGTAACACTGCAACAATAGTTGTAGCCATTTGGTTTAGTTGTGTTGTATACATTGCAAACATCTCTTTTCTGGCTTAGCAGCTGGTTGTGATCCGATTCTTTTTTGACATTTTTATAACAAAGAGAACCCCTTTAAATGGTAAGTCTAACCTAAAGTAATATTTAGGATATAGGTGAAGTCTGACACATTGATTACACACAGTGTAATATAATTTTGGTTCAACCGATACCCCAGAAATAAAATCTGTAGCTCTACCACAGATTGCACAAGGTCAGGTAACTTGGTATGATAAAAGAACAGTTGGTGGCCTTCTCAAGCACCTTCTTCTCCATGTTCACTTGGTCTAACAGCCCTTCCAGTAACTTGATTATTTTCAATGTCACCTTCTTCTTAGTGGCTCTATTCTTCATCAGATTCACCTACATATGGAAGTGAAGGAACAAAAATGTTGCATGCAGGTTACATTTGTGATTGGCTTTTATACATATATTTCTTGGGAAAAATAAAGCTGCAGTATCCACCAATGACTAGGCCAGGAAACTCTGTTACAGAACAACATCCATTACAGAAGAACCATCTCTTTAATTCCTCCACTTTTGACAGCTTTTGTTAATCCTGAAGTTGTCATATTTCCTAGCTGTACTTTGTAACAATAGGTAAAGTACAACAAATAAATAATAATCATAAATAATAAAACTCAGCTCCTCCCAAAAGTTATAGTTTTGTTTTCGTTTTATAGGCTTTTGCTTTAAGATCCCAAGTGTTAGGTTTTGCCTTTTGTCTCCCAATATAGTTTATGAGTTGACATGATTTTGGTTGGACTGGACAAGGAATCCAAGTCCAAGTGGGAATTCATCTTTTCTATATATTTGGCCATTTAAACCTGTCAGCAAAAGAAGCCAGAATATATTTCCCAGCAATTCTGCATAAAATGATAACCATGTGAGGAGGTTGTGACTTGTGGTTGCATGAAGTAGGTGGTTAGAAATCCTACCCCAATCTGGAAATGTGTAAATTAAAGACAATAGAGAGGAAGAAAGGAAATAAAGAGTGGCTTTTTTAAGGCAACATTTCGGGGTGTTTTATTAAATGGTGCGAAAGTGGACTCCTAAACTATACAGAGTCTACTTGTGTTAATCTAAAGCATAATATATATTCACAAACAATGAATTGTGCAACCAAAATACAATATTCTATTAAAGTCCTCATGAGATTTTTTGTTTGTCTCTTAAACCCAAGGCGTTTCGCCTATTGGCTTCTTCAGAGAATGTTTTCTGGAGACTGATACTAAATGAGACCAAGATGCTATAAATACAAAGAAGGGATGATGCAAATTACAAAGTCAATGTGCTCAAAATTCAGAAAAACATTCAAGAATAACTTCCTGATAATGATTAATAATGTCACAATGTCTATGCTTTCTCCAGCACATATTTTATTTTCTGGTCCAGTTATAGATATATACTATTACATTTTAAAGTTATCAAGAAACCATCTCAAAACATCTAATGAAGTTTTTCTAGGGCAATAAAAAACTGTTATCATCCATACATTGTATATCATTAATATATTGCATACTTCATACACATATTGTCATCTAAAGTCACAGATTGTCATAAAGGCATCTAAACATATCAAACACTGGTCTTAGGAACATTCAAAAAATTTAATTAAAACACTTCATAATGTCTCAAAAAGTTTATTCTTTGAATATATTGTATTTTAGTACTAGTTATTAGATATAATAATATGAGTGTGTCACTTACTTGTCTTTTAGTATTTAGTGAATAAGGTTCCTAAAAGAACTTTAATAAGTGAAGAGTCAGGTACTCTGGCATTAGTAGGATGTTGGAATAGTTTCCTGGTGGAAATGATTAGATTATATAATGTTTGTTTACTGAACATGTTATAATAGTGTGATAGGTATATACATGTTTGATAAATGTGTGAAGAAATGTTGAGGTACTTACTGGTTAGGTATTAAAGATAGATCAGGTCATATTCCAAAAGGAGTAAGGTTTATTGAACCTAATGTTGCTATGAAGGGTACAAAGGAGGGGGGAGGGGATTGTTAGTGGGCATGTTTTTTTTCAAGCGGTAGTAACAAAAATCATATATAGACAACTCACTTTATTAATTAGTAATTAGTAGGTGTATAGGTGGTCTGGTGCATAGGCACTGGTTCACTTCCCAAAGAGTTTTCTATAGGTATAGATATAGGTGTTTTTGATTATGTATTGATGGATATATTCAAAGAAGCAATTTAGTGATCAAAAAGAAGACTTTTATTGGATAGTGTGTAAGAGGAGGGACTTACTTTAAAGTTGAGGGTGGATTGATAGGTAGATTGACAGATCCAATCTTTCTGGGGTCCAAAGGATTTGCTAGTTAAAAATCACTAGCAAACCTCTCCATTTAGCTAATGCAAAAAGTTGATTGTCAATATTATGAAGTATCTAAAGTGTAACACATGTATATGTGATAGCTGGTCTTACCCTCACCCAAGGAGAAAGGACTTAGGTATAGAGTTTCCTAACAGGTGGTTGCCAGTGAGGGAGCTCTTTTACTTTGTTCAGTGTATTTATACACAGATAATGAGATTCAATTCACATATACAGATTCTGATTGCGCATGCGCCCCATATATTGGCCAAAGTTGATATGGTGTTGATTAAAGCTTTTTATTGCACATGCGCGGGACTTTGCGCAACTGTAGGAAATGGTTATGTGAGAAGAGTATTAATGGCGTGGCTCTGTGCACATGCGTGAATACATGTGTATAGCGCTGGAAGATATGTATAAGAAAAGGTAGATTATGGAATAAAGTAAAGGCACTAGAGAACAGAATTAAGAGTAAATTGTTGTAGATTAACAACGTTTAAGTAGGAGATGAAACATATAGGTGATATAGTGGATTGGTATAATGTTGTATAAAGTTATATTAGTCTAAAATTATATTCTCATAAACTTTACACCCCACTGAGGGTATCCTGGAATAATCAGGGGCCCTAGTCACCCTTGTATAGAACAGGGTGGCTAAACGGGGGTATTGGTGTAGTTGGACCTAGAGGTGGTCCCACATTCACCAAAGGGGTAGACCACTAGACTCTGCGGGCATCCTCCTGTCCCCCATAAGTCTGAAAAAGGGGGGGCGTGGATGAATTAATAAAAAAGTGTTTTACATATGTTTCCCTTCTAAGTATACAAAATATGTTATATCCAAATTACACCACATAAACTATGTAGATAACATGAGATAAACAGAATACATGGTCGAGTACATATGAGCTATGATATAGTAGATAAGTTATTGTGGTTCATAGAGAGAGGGTGTGGTAGAAGGAAAGATCTCAAATACTTCTAAAGAAAGGGTTTGAAGTTGTAGTAAAGCCTGGTCTATGTCACCTACTCTTGATTTTGGGGGAACTCTTTCCAGGGCTAAGAACTTGAAGGGGTCAAACTTGTGTTTTGTTTCTACGTCATAGCTGCTTGGCATGATCAATCTGCCAGCATTGATGTTGTATACATGTTCTTAGATGCGTTTGCAGAACACCCTTTTGGTCTTCCCTACATACAAACAGCCGCATCTACATGAAATTAGGTATATGATTCCGGTGGTAGAACAATCAACATGGTGTTTAATGCTCTGCATCATTTTGTTGGGTAATATGATGGTTTGGTTTTCGTTTATATAGTCGCATTTCCTGCATTTACATCATGCATAGGTACCTGATACTGATGGGTGTGGGTTAACGAGGTCGCCCGTGTAGTCGCTTGATACTAAGTTGTCCTTTAAGGAGGATGACTTTCTATAGGTAACTTTTGGTTTAGAGAGTTTGGGATCAGTCGTTAGGATTTTCCAATGTTTGGACAAGATTTCAGATATTCCTTTTATGTTGTTTATTGAAAGTAGGTAATATCCTCAGTGGTTCGTTCTTGTTGATGGTTTTAGATTTGCTGAATAGAGTTATCCTATCCAACTTTAGGGCTTTTTGATAGGCTTGTTTTAGGAGATTTTTGGTATAGCCTCTAGTGTGTAGTCGTCCCCGAAGGGCTTTTGCTTCATTTTTGAAATCCTCTATTTTGGTATAGTTTCACCTCAGTCCAGGTATTGGCTGAAAGGTATGTTACGTTTATAAAGGGACAGGGTGTGTGCTACTTGCGTGCAGGTTTTTTGTTGCCTGCCATTTCTTTTCTAAATAGAGTTGTAATAATTTTACCTTCGTTTGTTGTTCTAATATAGGTGTCTAGAAAAGGGACTTTTTATTAATCGTGGTTCATAGTGAACTTGAGGTTATATTTGTTCATTTCTTCACTTTAATTGTAGGGTGCTGGTGGGTCCATTCCACACAATCAGGATGTCACCTATGTATCTTTTCCATGTTATTATGTTGGTCCTATATGCAGAGAGGTTGGTCTCTTTAAACAGGTTATCTTCCCAATCACAAGATAAAAGTTCACATTGTGTTCCCATGACTACGCCTTGTTGTTGAAGATAGTAGTTGTTCTTGAATATAAGGACGTTCCTAGTGAGAATGTATTCCAGTAGGGATGTAATCAGACAGTTAAAGAAGGTATTGTGTGGATAGGTTGTCTGTAATTTCTTGTTGATGATTTCTAGTCCTTTTTTGTGCAGTATGCTACAGTAGAGTGCTTCTACGTCTATAGTGACTAATAATAATCCAGGGGGAATCTTTAGGTTGGAGGTATACTTTAAGAGTTCCACTGTGTCTTTTAAGTAGAATGGTAGAGACATTACTAGTGGTCCTAGATATGAGTCGATGAGTTTGCTTGCATATGATGATATAGAACTGATACTGGAAATTATTAGTTGTCCTGAAGGGTTGTTTATGTCCTTGTGTACCTTAGGGCATAGAATGTGGGAGTTACTGGGTGTTTTGTAGAGATAATTCCTCATGTTCTGGTTGATGACTCCTCATTGGAAGGCCTCCTGAATCAGGGAATAGTAAAGGTTGTAAAATGATGTAAGGACCATTCCTTGTTGTTCAAAATGTGAAGGCATATTCTTTCATAGTGTTCCGGATTGGGAATGATGATGTTGCCCCCTTTGTCGGAGGGTTTGACCACAATTCTCTTGTTCTGTCTTAGACTGTTCAAGGCCTTGTGGTATTTCAGGTCCAGATTGTCATCAAAATTGTTAGTGTGGGTTGTAATTCTTTCAATGTCCTCAGTCACCATATCCACAAAGGTTTGGATATGTGGGTAGTTTGCGATCTGTGAAAAAATTTGGATTTTGGGTGTCTTTTTGGAAGTGTGGTGTCTGCATTTTCCAAGGATGTCCCCTGTGTTGAAGATTTGTTTTCCTCTTCTTCCATGTCCTCATTTTTGTATAGAAGCTGATGTAATGTTTTTAAATCTTGGGTGTTAAAGTGGTCAAAATCAGGGGGGAATTGAACGTCTTGAGGTTTGTTCTTATAAAACATAGCTTTGTGGGTGAGATTTCCTGCAAACATGTTGATATCCTTGACTAGTATGAACAAGGTTAGTGTCTGGACAAAACCACAGTCCCAATTTCAGCAGGTCTTTTTCTTTCTTTGTAAGGCATATGTTAAGAGGTTGATTATTTCAAGGCCTGGTCTTCCAGGGACATTGTTCGCTAACACCAGGGAACTATTCCAACATCCTACTAATGCCAGAGTACCTGACTCTTCACTTAATAAAGTTGTTTTTGGCACCTTATCCACTATCATATATATATAATATTATATCTCATAACTAGTACCAAAATATCAAAGAATAGGCTTTTTGAGATATTATGAAGTGTTTTAATTTAATTTTTTGAATGTTCCTAAGAGAAGTGTTTGATAATTTTAGATGCCTTTGACAATATGTCATGAAGTATGCAATATATAATAATGGTATACAATGTTTGGATGATAACAGTTTTCTAATGCCCTAGAAAACTTCATTAGATGTTTTGAGATCGTTTTTTGATAACCTTAAAATGGGATAGTATATATCTTTACCTGGACAAGAAAATAAAATATGTGCTAGAGAAAGCATAGACACCCTGACAATATTCATCATTATCAGGATGTTTTTCTTGAATGTTTTTCTGAATTTTAAGCAAGTTGACTTTGTAATTTTCTTCACCCCTTCTTTGTATTCATACTATCTTAGTCTCGTTTAGTATCAGTCTCCAAAAAACATCCCTTGAAGAAGCCAATAGGTGAAACGCGTTGGGTTTAGGAGACAAACAAAAAATCTCACGAGAACTTCATACAATAATGTATTTTGTTTGCACAATTCATTGTTTGTGAATATTTTATGCTTTAGATTAGCACAAGTGGACTCTGTATAGTTTAGGAGTCCACTTTCTTACTGTTCAATAAAACACCTTATCTGGAATGTTGCCTTAAAAGAGCCACTCTTTATTTCCTTGCTTCCTCTCCAAGTTACCTTATCTCCCTGGTATAACAACCCCTCAGTTTCTTACCTAAAGACAATAGAGGTCAGGCAGATGCACAACTACAGCCAAGCATAGCTACACAATGGGTTTTTAGATTTGTAAAGTTCAGTTCAAGTAAGACTAATCAAGTGGTTCCAAATTAAACATAGTAATTTGCACTAAGCAATATGATTCATGGGTTTGCCTTATTCAGTGCTGAGTTTAGTTGGGCTTTAAGCCTTAGCCTGTAAATAATTTACAGCTACATGCATTTGACACTGAAAAAAGGGAAAAGAAAGTAAACTGATGAAAACTAGCTTAGGCAACAAGTTGCTTCTGTCAAAGCATTTTGAAAATCTGTTGAAACAGAAAGAAAATGGTGAGAAACAGAAGCTTGCATTGCAATTGAACAGCACATTAAAATAGTACTAGGAACATAGAACGTCAAGTGTTTTAATACTTCGAAGAAAATGTGAATAGACTATCCTGTCTACTAAACTAAACAGCTGTCTTGACATATCAGACTTGTGTATTATTTTGAATCTTAGAGTGTGAGTGAATGTTACTAGCGATATACAATTTCCATGGTAATACAGGTAGTCCCGGGGTTAAGAACATCCGACATATGGACTACTCCTGGATACGAACGGGGCTTTCCTGTTCCCACATGTGCAGGACGGTGCCTTGGAGGAGGGCAGATTGCATGACTGCGGAAGAAATCTTTTGCTAAACACAGCTGAGACTGAGTTTTTTGCAGCTTGTAACTATTTATTGACCGAGACAAACTCTGCAGTTGTTTCTTTTTGCATATCAAAGCACAGCTTGGTTCAGAAGTTAATGAATGTCTAGGCTCCATACATTTTTATTTTTGCATTGTTTGTGATTAACTCACAGTGAGGATTTTATACAATAACTGACACTATGCTGCCTAATAATATGTCAAGACAAGCATCTGTCCTAATTGCATTTATAATGAAATTATTGTATAATGTACCTGTTCCGACTTACAAACAAATTCAACTTAAGAACAAACCTACAGTACCTATCTCACATGTAACTCAAGGACTACCTGTACCCAAAGCAAAGATTGCTATCATCTAACAATAGCTCCAACATTGGTACAAGTAGGACATGGCACATAAACCTTCAAGTTAGAAATATTATTGTAGCCAAGTGCAATAGCTAAAAATAGAGTAATGGCCATTTTTAAAGAGGTAGTCAGTGCTATAAAAAATCACAAATGCAAGCATTTTTTTATCCATTCAAAAACAACAATCTAGGCCTAAGCTCTAGAGTCCCCCTTTCCTGATGTGTCCTATAACTACAGATAACATGCAGTGAAAGAAGTGATAGGAAGACCTCTAAGTATATAGAGGGCCAAGAAGACACAGGACACCGGGGGACCATTACATGCTAGTCCTGATATGCCTAGCGAAGCAATCTCGGATCTATAGGTTGCTTCTCTACAGATTTAGGGCTAAATAATGTTAGTTAATATAAACTGTTTTTGCACAATATGGTTGTAGGTGGCCATAAAATATGGTATTGCATGTTCTTGAGTGATATAATATACTATCGTAGTCAATATTCATGGTGGGTGATACAATGTGCAGTTAACGTTGAATGGAAATGCTATTTTGATACACGTTTCTTGCTCAAATATTTTTTTCTGCATAGGAGCCCTGATTTTGTCTGCCACTAAGAAAAACAAAATTTTTTAAACATAACTATTAGACCTTAACTACAGTCTTAATATGCTATAAACCAGTACTATATCCCTAGGGAATAAACTAGAAACAAGAGACATAGCCTTGTTACTGAACCTTTATACTAAGACAAATACTTGGATACCATGGTATATCTTGTGAGTATAAATGAAACCTAAAATGAAAATTGAATGTAAAATGTAGAAATTATGATGACAAAAAGCATACTACTTATTTCTGTACTCACTGACTTCCCTAAAACAATGCCTGCTGTTATATTTTATTTCCGTCACTGACGCGACTGACTGTGACAAAACCGAATGTTTCTCCTTGTTAGGCTTGACAAACAAGTGTGGAGTGCCCTGCGTTCTCTGGCAAGTGCTTAATATCGGCAATAGATTGGTGCCTATTGGAGCAATGTTATCTTCAATGTCCTGCAAGAACAAGCATAAACTGAGACATTTGTGTAGGTGTCCCTACGCATTCACTGAAAGTCACATAACTGAGAGGGAAGCAAGGGTTCATTGTAACTAATTTTGGACAAGGAACAAACTTTGAAAACAGAACTTTACTAAGTTGTAATCATACCTAACCTCCAAAATATTTCCTAACACTAAAACTAAACTCTTCAGAAGAATTTTTACAGCTACTCCAAAAGCTACCAGTTCTGCTTTGAGATATTAGTACCAATTAACTACCTAAATTGAATAAATTGTCTCTTTGTGTTTTGTGTAATTTTCATTAAAAAGAGATTGAGCATATAGCAAAGTTATAAAATGTTCTTGCATTTAATGACATGTAGACACAGTAGTATCTATGAAATCTTTGCTTCACATTAATAATGTGTCAGATGCTTCCTGTACTGAAAATGTGGGTTATAAAACTTTGTATGCCACTGCTAACTCAACTGAGTTTGTTCCTGTTTGGTCTAGTATAATGTAAGAAAAAATAGATCATCCTCTCTAAAACAGTGTTTCTAAGTTCAAATATTACAAGGCATTTGGGCAGTACAAGACATAACCAACAGGTCCTGCCATGATAGTGACTGCTAAATGTAATCTTAATGCCCATAAAAAGTTTTCTCTACATGGTGTTAGGGCAACAACCCATCCATCCAGTAGTATTGGTCGAATATCTCACTATTCGGTTCGACAGCTATTCGATCGAATAGAGGGGTATTGTTTGGGTGATGGAACGTCAAATTCGAACACCATTAAAGTCAATAGGGGAAAAATTCTGGTTATTTTTCGGGACTGTGAAGAACTGCAAGAGCAATCAGGGTAGCAGAGCTAACAGCTCCGCTCCCCTGATTGCTCTTGCAGCCCTTTACTAGTTGAATGTGTTCTTGGATAGAGTTTCCTGTGTTCCTCGATAGAAAAACTCTATACAGGAATAAGGATGAAAATTTCCTCGAACTTTCGGTGAACTGATTTTACGAAACCATCGGAAGATCGAGGAATATATAACAGGAGGGATTCACTCCTGTTTGTGATCCCTGGGGCACTAGAGGTTAATTAACCTCTAGTGCCGGGGATCGCACACTGTTCTCAATGAATCCGGCCATGGCAGCATTCATTGAGAAGAACCCTGGCACTAGAGGTTAAATGGAGACAAGTCTCCCTATTCATTCACCTCTAGTGCTATGTGGTTGGCTGGGGAAAGGAAAATCATGATGACGCTTGAGCTGTCATCACGGTTTTCCTTTCCTCAGCCAATCACAGAGCCCTAGAGGTGAAAAATGGGGAGACTTGTCCTCATTTAACCTCTAGTGCCCGGGGATCCCACACTGACAGAAAGATTCCCACGGCTGTGCAATCATCCTGTCATTGTGGGATAACCTGTAAGAAAATAAAAGTTAGTTACACAAATCACACACATTCAATAAATTACTTTAACATTAACATTGATTTTTTAACACATTTTTTTTACAAATGAATTTGCGAAAATCCTGTGTTTTTCGGGTCGGGTCTATCCGAATCCGAACAGCCATCTTCGGGTCGAATATAAGGACAACCCTAATTCGAACACCAGCACTAATCCACACCCCACCTTAGCTCATTCAGTCCTAATATATTATTCTGGGGGATCAATAGCGCAGTGTGGGAATTGTTATGGCCAGGCCAATACTTAAGCAATCAGTGTTGGAGCTTGGATTAATATTTGTACAACTAAATTGATTTGTTTTCAGGGTTTTTTCAAAATTTATGCCTGAATTTTATTTCTATCTAGTTATACCTTAAATAAAATCTTGCCAAGAAAGATTTAAATGAGCATTTATATATATATATATATATATATATATATATATATATATATATATATATTTGTAGTGTGGTTTTGTTATAGGTATGCTCTTATGTTACTACTAAAATTCAGATCCATAGCATCCATAGCATACATGATCACTACTTAACCCAAACAGAACTTACCACCAGTAAAAATATATTAACCTCTTGCTTACCAGGATATTACTAACAGTTCCAGTCCATTATTTTAACTCTGCATAAAGGACAGTGGGTCAATATGGACACATAAGGACATGGAAGTCCCCATACAGTGATCATTTTTTTTCTTACTACATCTATAAATGTGGACAGAAAGCTACTTCTCTATTCCCAGAAGGGGTTACAACACACAGGAAAGGAGTCAGTCACTTCTCTGTAACACACAGACACACTTATTTACACTGGATGGAAAATACCATGTATATGGATGCAACCGGTGGAGTATCCGGGACGCTGAGATGAAAACAGGTAACAAGAAAACTGTGCAAGTGGGGTAGATATAACACATTATAATGGATAGAAGGAAACACCAATCTTTAGAATTATTGTCATTGATGTTGTCCACCAATCTATAGCAAAAAGGTATTGGTAAGCTGCAACGTCAAAACTGCTGCATGAACTCATCAACACTTGAATACTTTACTGGAAATGTGGATTGTTCTATGGCTACACAGGTAATCATGGAATTAGTAATAGTAGGGCAGAGCATTATAATGTTATGAATAACACTCACTTCCTAGATTGTAAGCTCTACGGGGCAGGGTCCTCTCCCCCCGTGTCACTGTCATTTGCTACCCCTATTTAATGTACAGCGCTGTGTAATATGTTGGTGCTATATGAATATTGTTTATTATTAATAATAATAATAATAATAATAATAACATAATTTGTTGTGATTAGGGAAACAGATGCTGTTTTGTTGTCCGCATACCCCTTGGGGATTTCATTGGTGAGATTTTCCTGCAGGAGTTTTCAGCTCTGCCACCTTAGCCATAAAATCTTGCTGTGACTTCTAATGCAAAATCCTATTGGATTCCCATACATAGGTCTATGTAGATGGAACAGATAACCCATGTTCTGAGATTTCTCTAACAAAAGCATTTCTCTAAAAAAAAAAATTGTTGGTTTTACTGATAGAGATCTGGTAGTATATTATTCCAGTGAGTCAAAGCTATTTTCATACTGGGGATTGCTTGGTGGTTTTTGAAGCTTAAGAATCATTTTTACTACTGTAATTTGTATATGTACATATTACTTTATGTAATGTTTCATTTCATCATGGCAAAGTATTGCTATTTTTAAGGTTGGTTACTTTATTTTAAAAAGAAAAATACATTTAAAATGTTAAGTTTCTTATAAAGAGTTCTGAACATACACACTTATATTTAAGCACATAGCGAGACACCTTGTACTGTTCCCGTTTCTGCTCAGTGTTTACAGATATTGTGTAATTAATCTGTGATCCCGGGTGTACATAAGTATAATAATAATCCTTTATGTATTTTAGGAAGAAACAAAAATGCTGACACCATGGAGTCTCCACGGAGTGCGTTTGCCAATCCTTACTCTGCTGTACCTTCAGGCAACACAAGGTGTGTTCATGTATAATTCTTTTTTAACCTTGGCAACTGTTAAAGAGGAATTCCACAATGCACTGTATATAATCATAATGTAGGCATAACCTGAAGCAGTTCAGGAAAATGTCACCATTCCACAAAATGCATTGAATAGAAAGGCATTCAACCTAACTGAACTATTGCTGACCTGTTCTTGCACCAAAAATAAACTTACATTAATGATTCCAATGACCCTAGCCCAAATTCATGTTATTGCCTTGTCAACTGTTATAATATTAACAAAGTCAGCTTAGTAAGTTATATCATGGGCCCCTTGGTATTGGGCTTTAAATGTGGCCCGTGTTTACATGTGGCCATTGTAAATTTTGTGAACATTTTGGGATAGATGGAAACATGTGATGCCAAATTCAGAGGATATTTGCCATCAACTACCTCAAATTCACCTGGAAAATGGATTAAAGGGTCTGTATGGAGTCATTAGTAATTGTGTCACTGCTGATTTGCAGCTTATTATTTGGGATCCAGGCCCGGAGTGTCTTAGAAAGGGATGAGTGGGCCAGGCACTCCATCCTGCTTCCGGGCAACAAATTGAGGATTGCTCCAGACCTGGCCAATATTAATAAAAAAGAAGCTCTCCAAGGCTGGAGGGAATAGACCTTCACCAGTTGGGAGCTGGGAGATCCAGTAAACCTGGAATGGATTTGGTCCAGGATTCAAAACATTTACTAGCAAATAGCTAATGACTTTGAAGAAATATATTAAAGGTTTGTTGGATCCTCTCCAGCCTTGGAGAGCTTTAATAAATCAGGCCCAATATTCCACATATAATACTGGCAATTTATAACTGTTACAATCAGACAGCAAATCTAAATGGCTGAGTTGGAACACAGATGCAGTGAACTAATATATGTTTTAAACACATAAACAGTTCAAAAAGGTATTATGACAAAATGAAATCCAAACAGGGAAAAGTAATTACCTATATGTGTTTTTCCCTGTATTCAATTGTGTCACTGGATTTATTCTTACGAATATTTATAAAGCACTGACCCTGGCTTCATTAATTAGCATGCTGGACAGCTAAAGTGTTCTAAAAAAAAAAGTGTATCCCCAGTTAAAACCTATTTGTCAGTTTTAGAAGGATGAGGTTTAGAACGGAAGGTTAGATTCTCTGTTTGTTTTTACTGCTCACTTTGCACTAGTCCAGAATTTCTCCCCTCAAATTCTGGACTAGTGCAAATGTCACCAATACAGAGTGTTTGGGAAATCTCAATGAGTGCAATCAATCCTATAAAGCAGGGGTGTCAAACTCAAATCACATAAGGGGCTGATATCTAAAACACAGGCTAATTGGCAGGCAGAACTCTTTATTCAGATCCATAGTGTTAGTAGAAGTATAGATCCTTCCTCACCCTGAGACACAATATCACACCCCATCCTCGTGTATTAACCTGAAAATAAGAACACGCTTGTCTACGTGAAGCATGAACATTCACTTTCCCAGCTTTCATTAAATTGTCTCCCTTCTGCACTTTTCTCTTGTTGGACATTTTGGGAGTGATTGGTTTTTGTTGTTAGCAGCTTTTTCTGAGGTCGGTGTACCTGACCTATCCTGGTCTATGTGAGGGGAGGCAGTGACTGTGCTGAGGTGGAGGCCGGTGTCTCTGGAGACATTGCTATCATCCCACTGAGATTCCATACCTGGAGCAGCATACTGCTGGCAGCAGGATCGGGACTCTGGTACAGCCGTGCTTAGTGCTGGGTCTTTCTGGGAACGGGGTCCTTCTGCCTGCAGCGTGGTCAGGCACCTGTATGGACCGCCCTGCTCCTACCTAGCTTTCTGAGAAGGGGTCCTCCTGCCTGCATATTTCAGGCGCTTGGATGCAGCACAGTCACTGCGGGACATATAAACCGGCCAGACGGGCTAAATTCGGCCTTGTGTTCTACACCTATGCTATAAGGCCTTAAGCTACATACACACGGCAGATTTTTATCGCCCGATAATCGGCATCGGCCAAATATCGGGCGAAAATCTGCCGTGTTTACAGTCGGTTGTAGCCCTATGGCATAGAGAGCACTAGGTTAGCCTCCTCCATGTTGAGGTTTATGTCAGGTTTCATCTATACAAGGCTTTATTAGAATAAACCCTGATGATTTATTTAGGAAAAATGTATTAATCAGAGTTTTTGACACACTGAAGTTTTTGATTGGGTTGATATACATATACAGTACATACGTACGCACACATAAATATATATATATATATATATATATATATATATATATATATATATAATAATTTATATACAGTAAGTACTGGATTTTGATGTTTTCCATAAGTTTTCAGTTTTCCAGTTGGTCCTAAACTTTGACCAGGCAGGTCTTTAGTCACAGAAGTGACAGGGAATACCCTGCAATACCCTGCAATACCCTGCAATAAAATATTCCCAACTGCCTGTTCGCAATGATTTATATGCAATGTCCTGTCCTTTTTCTGTCTCAGGGGCCATCATTCTCTTTTGTTCCTCTTCCTGCTTCCAGATCGTTTACCATCTTGGGAAAAGATATGCAATGAAAGACATAAATCTTAAGCGGGACTTTTAAAGCCAGTACCATCAGTATATTACAGAATACCCCCAAAGGGTTTAAATTCTGAATTACTTCTCGACGTGTTTCGCTGAAAAAATCCGCTTCTTCAGGAGGAAGGAGAGGAAAAGTCTATAACCATAGAGACATATATTAATCTTATGCATGGAAAATACAAAGAACAAACCCAAATCACACAATTATCCAAAAACAAAAATACAAATACACAAAATTACATGAACAAGTACCTGATGTTTGTACTTCCAGCAGCCCTCGTTTACCATCTTCATTGACATGCACATGGGAGCTTGGGAGATGCTGAGATATACGGCACATCCCGGCATCATACATTGAGCTGCCCATGAGCATGGGTTCATTTTGGAGAGTCCACCAACAAGGAAAGACAGATGCCTTGGGAGTAGTTTTAAGGAATAGCGGGCTGTGCCATGTAATATATCATTGCTTCATAGTGTAAATTTAAACATGTATTCTAACCTTATTTTTTCAGGCTTACAACCCCTTGATTCCTTAAGTTGTGTCAATAACTTCAAAACACATTGGATATGTCACTGGAAGGAAATATTGGAAGAGCGAAAAATACTTCCGATGAACCTCTACCACTGGAATAATCTGAACAGGTATTTCTGTATATTAACTAACAGTAAAACTCAGAGTAATGTTAATTTAAACAAACAATGGGTATACTTATAAATTAAGAGAGGCCAAGTCCAACTAAAATTGTATTATTGATGTAAGCGGGTGTCCATTTTTATGCCTAGGTTGGTTCAATGGTTTATGTTTCTGCTAAAGATTCCCCAATCTTCCGTTCTGTGGTCATTAGATTTATAAAAAATAAAACATACCTGCAAAACTGACACTGTAGAAGCAGAAATATGGCAATGAGGTTATCCCTTTGTTCTCTCTTCCTGAAAGTATATCCACAATGCATTTATATGCATAAATCTATGGTGGGGTATATTCATTTGCAATAATTTGCGGCTGATTTATCAAAGCTCTCCAAGACTGGAGAAGAAAAACTATGATGGGCAAACCTAGGTGGCCTAACAAATGGATTTGGTTAAGTTAGAAAGAGACAGTATGAAAACAAACAGTTTCTGCTGCCCTTTCATTTTAGGAAAACCCATCATGTCCCATGACACCACGGCACATGTTGATGAAACAAGTACAACAAATTGTCTTCTAAAACTGTTTCTTTCTTCTTAACATAACAGCAGCTTTAGACATCGCTGCAATCCTGTCGACTCTCAGTACCAGGAGGGTGGGAAAGTCCAAATGAGTTGTCAATTTAATGAGCGGTTCAGTTCTTCAATAAACACAAGCTTCTCCTTCATACCAGAATGGGATGTTCATGCAGAGAGTTGCATACTACCAGCATCTAAAGGTAAGAAACTTTAAATTAAACAATGACCTTGAAGTGTAACTGCTACTAACAGGACAGAAAATGAGAGAGAATATCTCCAAATCAGAGGTCCTAGTGCTCCCTCACTTTCTCTTAAAAGAAGAAAAAAAGTGGCTAACATTTAGCTTTAATAAAGGGTGATGAGAAATGTTTCTTGCCATGGTAATGTTTTGTAAGGGATGAAGTAACAAATTTACTAATTTCCATTTTTAAAAATAATTCCTTTAGTTCGGTTGCCACCGCCAAAGACTCTGAAGATCCGAAAGTCTGATAATGGCAAAATCAGTCTTACCTGGAAGATGCCAAAAAATGTACACTCTTCTGCATCTCTTTTGTACCAGGTCACATACTACAGGAAAGATTGGGAAACATTGGAGGTACAGTACAGTGAACAGCATTTCTACATCTAATTAAAGTACATGTGTGTATTGACCATCTCTCTTCATGAATAATGCTTTTACACACTCTGTGGAGGCACTAATGCAGGACTTTTGGCCATGGTGTACCAACAACACCCATAAGAGTACAATCAGAGATAGGTACAGTAGATTTAAGCATGGGACATTTAGCACTGAAAGACTATCATATCATGACTATCATCATAAAGTTTCACTGAATGTCTCTTCACCTAATTGTTCTCTCACCTTTACTTTAACATCACACCCAGACCAGTGTTCAGCTTTCACTCTGTAAGGAACTGTAGTCTCTTGAGATATTGGCCAATTTTGGTACAGGTATAATATAGAGGTACAGGCTTTGAATGACAACCAGCAAATAAATCCTGCCAATTCTATCACATCAAGATGGTAAATTTGCTGTGGAAAAAATGTGAATCAAGGTGGCAAAGGAAAATTCCTAGCTTTACAAGATACATCAAAAGGCTGCCTACTACATACTGTATAAAAAGTTTGCCTTATCCAAACCAAAAAAAACAATACACTCATTGTTAAATTTCCAAGGTATTAGTAGCACTGTTTAAATTTTACATATGCTTCCAGAATTAGATTATACACAGCTAGCGAGCTTAATCATAAAGTGGCAGATTTTGGATCACCAATGCTGGAGTTGGGCTTTAAATCCTCTCCCATTCTGCATCCATCAGTAAGGGTGCTCTGTATGACAATTGGTCAGTTAGTTGGGAAGCTTGGCATAAAAGAGTGCAGAGGCAGCAGTTTTAATTATTAGGCTTAGATCAGGCATGTCCAAATTCCGTCCCGGGGGCCAATTGTGGCCCGTGTTTAGATTTCCACCGGCCCGCAGCCTCTGTCATAAAATAAATTGATTGGGCCAAAGTCATGTGGGGAAACGGTGGAAGATCATAAATGTCTAATATTAACCTGTGAAGCATACCCACTATTAGTCCCAACTCCAAGATTCCCCAAGGAGTGGGCTGAGCAAAATAGCTGTAGTTGAAAAATATGGGTGTTTCGGCAGATTTAAACCGGGTTTAGGTAGGTAGTGGTAAGGCTTTGTGAATTTAAATTTAATAAAGAGCCTCTTGAGGCAGTATTTAAATGCAAACTTACCTTATTTTTGGCTTTCACATGGCATCCCTTGTATTTCTGCAGACATAAATGTTCTTTTCTATTTTGTAAAGTAGTTCTTTGCATTTAGAAAATGTACAGCCTACAGCACTGATAGAGAAGACGCGTCCTAGAGATGCTGCCACGACTCACATGGTGAAACTAATTATGCTAACTGCTGAGTTTGCCAGGGAAACCATTTACATACTGAGACATACTTTAGTAGGCACAAAAGCTTTTACTGCTTTGAACACATTTACAGCATGGTAACACAAAGGCATATTGCTTATCTGGCTGAATTTAGTGTTCTTCTTTAAGGTATGTATTACTGGTAACTTAGATCTTAACTTAGATCCCACCAATAAAACTAAGAAATTCTGGACTCTGGCTTACCCACCATATGGTAATTATTGATGTCTACCTGCATTGTAACAGCTGAAGCCATTATAGAAACATCCAGACACCCTGTGTGGTTTTATGTACGTGTGTCAGGAAACAGCTGGCCCGCCAAGAGAAATACGGTTACCTTATCCAAATCTAGTATCTGACAAGCCATTTTTGTTTTACAATTATACCAGTGGGTAGAAAAATATTCAATGTATAAAATACAAAACAAGCTAAAAAAATGTAAAATAAGACTTCTAGATTAAAGAAATAATAATACCTAAAAATGTAAATAAGTAAAACTTTTTTTTGTTTACAGATCACAAAGTTATAGTTCAAAATTTAAATTGTGAATATGATGGTTCCACTGACATGAGATGCAGTTGGGAGGTTAGAAGAGAATTGATAAATTCTCTGTCCTTTACATTGTACTACACTGAATCTCCTGCAGATTGTGATAATATCTCTTCAATAAGCAAATCATCCCATGACAAGTAAGGTTACATTTTATTACAAGTCTTTCCATTATTGGCATTATATTGATATGTGCTGTTCTCTTTATACTGATCGGAGTAGCTATATTACTGCTATGACTGTTGTAGCAGACCTTGTATTTTTGCATTTTATTTTTAATGCTATGTTCATAATAACATGTAAAATAATAACTTACTTTGCTTTCATCGGTTAGATGCGGTTACTACAAAATTTGCAGGAAAGAGATGGTGCACTATTCAAAGTCTACCATTTGTAAACAAATTCTACTTTCAGACTGCTGCTGAGTTAAAAATAAAGCTGAATGGAACAAATTAGGAATATATCCCTCTGTTCATCTTCTAGTAAAGGCTGCAAAATCTTATTGAGTGCACTTGTAGTCTGCTGGAAAGAATTAGAAAGCATAGCATGCATTTTAAACATAAAGGTCTAATAAAAAAGCAGTCAATATATCATTAACTTTAACATTCTTTGGTGAAGAATCTTCCAGTTTTTATAAGTTTCAGTGGCAGTAATTGAAATTCTACAATGAATATCAGATTCACTGCTTTCTAAATAGATCCCATAGTGTTATATATATATATAATATGGATATTATATATATAGATATAGTATTTATCTATACAAACCTTAAAACTGAATTCTGAGATATGCAAATATTGTCTACATACAGATCCATGTGTATTGCTATTTGAATCTTGGTGTGCTTTGTGTAATTTTCCTAGATATAAGCAGCAATAAGTAAGAGCTTCCAGTATTAAGGCTTTTCACTTTGTCTTTTTGTATAGGATGACTGGTCTTGTATCTGCAATCATTTTGTGTCCATCTGCACTGTGCACAGATTATGTATAGTGCAAAGATGGTGTCACCGCTGCTTTTAGTTACATAGTAAGTCAGGTTGAAAAAAGTATAAGGCATAAGTTAAAAGAAAATAGCTTTCCCACTTTCTATGTGTTGTAACTCAACATTTTATAGCCACCCTTTTTAAATAATGTTATTAAAGGTAGTAAATAAAAAGGTAAAGGGCATGCAGGCTATTTTAAAGTGTTTGCATTTAAGTTTCCAAAAAGGGATAATAATAACATTTCTGTTGATACATCAATACCATTTCTTTAGTGAATAGAATTAGGCCCCTCCATTTGTATTATCATGGAATGGGCATTGCTAAACTAGACATACATGCTCTCATCTAAAAAAGTTGCTTTTCTTTAGGCACTTAACAAGCGTAGTTGATATCTTGTTACTCAACGCATTTCGCCACATTATAATTAACAAAATCTGTGAGAAAATATACAATATTATATATACAATATATGAATTTGGTGAAATACATTTAGAAGTGTAGCTGATATCTTGTTACCCGACGCGTTTCGCCACAGGGCTTCCTCGGGGGTATGCAACAAGAGTATGTACTAAATGGTTAAAAAGAGAGTATATACCATAATTAACAAAAAATATATACTATATTATATCTACAAAGTCGGTGAAATACAGCATAACAAGTCAAGTCAAATTGAATAATCACAGTATACCCAGTATACCATAATTTGAACAAATACATACAGTTAGTTGCTAAGTAGAACATAGTGGAATATGTTCAAAGGATGTGATCCATATATTTAATGATTATATAAGGTCATTCTGTAATGTTGTTATATAGGAATACATACATAAACATACTTGGTTATGTATATTTTAATGAAGCAACAACATTCAACAAGGATCATCACAACATTCAACCAATACCATAAAACAATCCACAACATAATTTAAAAGAATTGGAATGTACTTTTATCAGACCCCAATTTTAAAATATTTATTGTAAATAAACCCTAAATCACCTACAGGAAATCTCAGTCATTGAAAGATCATATAGGCTCGAGCCACTTTTAAGACCTATCTGCAAGAAACACTTCAAGGATCCAAATCAAAGGTACCTGCAGATGTGGTCACAAATGCGAATAGATACATGAAGGACAAGCTATAGTACTCCCCAATGGTCAAACTCACAGACCTCCACAATACATAGATTGCTCAACCCAGGGAGTAATCTACCTAATTTCATGTATATGTGGAGCGTTCTATATAGGCCAAACAAAACATGTTTTATAAAGACAAATATATGAACATATATATTCCATAAATACAGGAAAAATTATTACCCCTATTGGACACCACGTGGGCACCAAGTACAACTTCAACCAAAAAGTACTGACCTTTTTGGCCTGAAAAATCCACCTGTAAATTCTAGAGGTGGAAAGTAGTGTTGGTGTTCGAATTCCGGTTGTCCTTATATTTCACCTGAATATGGCTGTTTGAATTCGGATAGACCCGACCAGAAAAACATGGGACTCGACTTCGCAAATTTGTGTGTAAAAATATGTGTGAAAAAAAAGAGACTTTAATGTTAAAGTAATTTATTGAAAGTGTGTAACTAACTTTTATTTTTTTACAGGTTATCCCAAAATGACAGGATGATTGCCAGCCGTGGGCATCCTCCTGTCAGTGTGGGATCCCCGGGCACTAGAGGTTAAATGAGGACAAGTTTTCCCATTCATTCACCTCTAGTACTCTGTGATTAGCTGAAGAAAGGAAAATCCTTATGAGGCTTGAGCTGTCATCAGGGTTTACCTTTCCTCAGCCAATCACAGAGCACTAGAGATAATGAATGGGGAGACTTGTCCGAATGAACACAGCCGTGGGAATCTTCCTGTCAGTGTCACTGCCCGTGGAGTCACATACAGTTCCACTAGACTTTAATGGTGTTCGAATTAAAAAAAAAATATCAGGCTATTCGAACGTATAGCCGCTGAATCAAACACTAAGCTGTCTGACCCACATTAGTGGAGACCATGACAGGAAACTCCTACAAATAGAAACCAAATAGATTACCATTTTCGGAGCAACAACCCTGCAGGGCTCAATGACATGTTAACATTCAAACCATTCCTATAAGATATATTTGTAGCCATAACAATAAATAAATTTAAGTTTTTACCCTAAATTCATAATCAGTACCATTCTATTAGTTGAAGAGAAATCTCCAAATGCACACATATAAATCACATTTACAACAGACATATTAAGAGATTCCTTGTATTATATGAGTGGTACAATATTACTACCTATTACATTGACTTTAATATTATATCAGAACACATAGGGTATAAAAAAGTAAAAATTACTATAGATACACAATTTTAAATATATTAGATGCTTCAAATACTGCTATTCTATGCCACTATGATTTCTCAAAACATTAATACAAATACACACCCTTGGTATAGGAAGTGGAACTTAAGACTTCACTAACACAAATAAGTCGTATACTATTTATTATATTAATATATTATATCATTTAAATTTTTGTTCTAATATTGTTTAACATTACTTATCTATGTTTAATATTGATATTGAAATCACTCTGATGATGTATACTATGTAATTATTTGATATTATGTTGTCTTAACCCAATGACTAGTACTATGCAATAATTTGACCTATACGCTGTAACAATGTGATACATTCTTTTGATATATAATTGCAACACATTGACCCCTATTTTGGCAATCACATGATCATTTACTATGTAAAAACTGTTGAAAACATTGTAATGATTTGATATATTCTTTTTCAACAACTTTTTCATATATATAATATAATATGCTGACCTATACTTCGCAACGACAGAGCTCCTTATTTTTTAATCATTGATACGAACACTGACTCACCAATACCTATCTATCATTATCCTAAAACCCAGATAACTAAATAATTGTCCATACACTTATAACACATCATAGAGAAGGTATGGACACACACATACATACACACACCCCCACTCTGATCCGTAATATCATAGACCCATCATAATTTGTTATATTTCTTATACACACATACAAACATTCCTATCATTATCCTTATTACTATTGACCAACCATATATTATAACCGGTCATACTTCCTAAATCATGCACATTTTCATGTGTTTAAAAAATTCCTAACACTAGTATGGAACAATTTTCTTCCAATATGGGGAGAGGTTATTAGGTGAAACCTGGGGAACCCAAGTTTTGCCCCCCGTATGATTTGCATCGCCTCAGAGCAGATCGACTATCTCTGGCGCTGCCTCCCCACCGGCACCTAGAATGGGTTGAAAGCCTATCAAATCGTTGATAAAACACGTACATGGTACACTCTTCAACACTGATACTTTTTCTTCTATTGGTGCAGACATATGCCTATAAAAGTAAATGAAAGCACATGTGCATTGGACACTTCCGAACGTGGATACTCTCCCCCTATGGGTGTAGACACATGCCTATCAAAGTATATAAAAGTACACGTGCATTGTACACTTCTGAACGCTGACATTTTCGCCCATAAGAGCCGGGACTCATCACTCTTGCTGCCTTGTACTTTTGCTAGTATCCTTAAAGCCTTAGCAAATTAGGACCCAGAAAATTCTGGTAAGAACTTTTTCTTGCATCTCTAAATATATACAATCTGGTAAGCATCCATTTATTATCATCTCCTATATTGCTACCATTATACCTACCCATTTGTGAACGTATAAAATATAGAATGAAGCTAATTACAACCTTCCCATTTTAGGCATCATATGTATATGAGATCTCCTGGAATGGGGGACACCAATATTTTTGCCCAATTTAAAACACACTAACAATCAGCAGAGTAAGTAGATTAACCCCCCTGGCGTTCTAATTATATCCGTATTTTTATGTCAAAAGCATTACATTGTTTTGTGTGGAAATTTGTTGTTTAATATTTTAGGCCTATATTTCTTAGGAATAACTCCCAGATATGATAGTTTGAAACACAAATCATAAATTATAATATAATAAATAATTATAAATAATTTTATGAATAAATTTATGAATAAAATAAACCTTATGAAAAAATTTATTTTTTTTCAAAATTTGTCAAAAAAAAGGGTACAATAATAGAATAAACTTTTGGATTTATTATTTTTTATTTGGATTTTTTTTATAACTTTTTTACTGTGATCAATGTTTTAAAAGCAGATTACAATGTAATCTGCTTTTAAATTTCCCGTCAAGCCACACCTCCCAGGTATACCAACACTTCACAAATCACATCAATTTAGCCCGGGGATGTGATGCAGAAGCCAGCCAGGGATCGCTGAAGACGCTGCTGGATCGA
>NC_092865.1:69557272-69561217 GCF_032062135.1 Pyxicephalus adspersus | reverse complement strand
CCCCCTCAGCAGGGTTCTTCTCCTGACCCTGCTCGGGGTGGCACTGGCCAGAGCCCAGACCACCCAAAGGGCCGGAGAAAAAACCTTATTGGGCCGTATACGGCCCACGGGCCGTACTTTGCTCATGCCTGACCTACGGTATGTTTTATCCACCCATACTATAAAACACAGTGGCATTCAACAAATAACGCTCTGACAAGTAAGTGAAAAAAAAATTCTCTTTTTTTTATTTTTATGTGTTTGAATAACTCCCTAATGATACAACAACAGACAGCCTTTCAAAACTCTATAACAAACCACACACATACAACCTTATATAAATCAGACATCCTACAATAAACATTCCTATCCAACTCACTTTTGTAGTGTACTATTACTATTAAGTCATAACACACTTCATCAAAATATACATAACCAAGTATGTTTATGAATGAAATCCTACATAACAACATTACAGATAGACCTTATATAAGCATTAAATATATGGATTACACACTTTGAACATATTCCGCTATGTTCTACACACCAACAAAATCTATGAATTTGTTCAGAATATGGTATACTGTGATTATTCAATTTTACTTGACTTATTATGCTGTATTTTACCAAATTCATATATTGTACATATAATATTGTATAATTTAGTTAATTATGGTATATACTCTCTCCTCAACCATTTAATACATACTCTTGTTGCATACCCCTGAGGAAGTCCTTTGGCGAAACGCGTCGGGTAACACGATATCAACTACGCTTGTTAAATTTATTTCACCAAATTCATATATTGTATATAAAATATTGTATATTTTTCACAATTTTGTCAATTAAGGTATATGTGGCGAAATGCATCGAGTAACAAGATATTAACTACGCTTGTTAAATGCCTAAAGACAAGCAACTTTTTTTAAGTGAGAACATGTATGTCTAGTTTAGTAATGCCCATTCCATGATAATACAATTGGAGGAGCCTAATTCTATTCACTTCAGAAATGGTTTTGATGTATCAACACAAATTTTATTTTTATCATTTTTGGAAACTTAAATACACTTTAAAAAAGCCTACAAGCCATTTTCCTTTTTATTTCCTACCTTTCATAACAGGTTGAAAAAAGACAAAAGTTTATCAAGTTCAACCACTAGGGAAATTTTTTCCCCTGTTGAAGCAAATTGTACCACCTTTTTTTGTCTTTCTCTGGACCAGTTAACTATGTCTTATAGGGTTTTATATGTTTATTTCCCTAGTGGTTGAACTTGATAGACTTATGTCTTTTTTTAACCTAACCTACTATGTATGTAACTATGTATACAGTAACTGACCCCATGTTGCCTAATTTTATGTTGAAACAAACATCTGTCCTGATTGCATTCATTAAAATAATATACCTGTTCTGACTTACATACAAATTCAACCTAAGAACAAACCTTCAATCCCCATCTCGTATGTAACCTGGGGACTACTTGTATTAGTTTATTTTTAGTATGCCTCTATATAAGGTTTTATGTTCTATATGCTTTATTGAAAAATGGCTAGTATGGCCACATATAATTCCTGTCATTCTTCTATGGGGTTAGGAAGAGGAAAAGGTGGGTTGAAAGTTGACTGAGCAGTGGGAAGGTAAATCTGGGAACGACCAAGATACTATGGTTATCTGTAAATAGATTACTACAGCCTAGCTATCCATACCCTGTTTAGCTCAAACATTGCACATTAGTTGGATCACACCTTGAAGAAAAAGCCTAAGAGTCATGCACACCCAAAGAATGATGATGTTCATTGATGATGTCCATTAATTGAGGTTAAGTTCTTGATAACAATTCTCTTTGGAGAATAAACATAATAAAATATTTTTTTAAGCCTGCTTAATGTGTCTAGAAGATCTAATTAATAGTTTTATTTATTTTTAAGTTCATTTTTTTGTTTTCCAGAAAGAATTTATGTGTTGGTGAGATAAATGAGATTGAAAACAGTGCTCCTTATGTGCAGTACAGCTGTACTCTGCAAGTATCTTCATCCCAGGCAAACAATTTCATTAGAATCCATGTAGGAACACGAGAGGAGGTAAAAAGTTTCAAAGCCAGTGATAATAGTGAGTATAGTTTTAATTATGTTGTGGATTATAGATACTAATTTTAAAATAGATTTATTAGAGAATTAATGGGCATAACAGTTTTATATATCAAGAGGTATCTCATGTTTAAAAAAATAAAGCAGTTCTGTCAAAATATTGCCACTGATTGATGGTTGTGGAGTGACATGTATGTATAATATATATATATATAAAAAAAAAAAATATATATATATTTATATATGTTATTGGAGTCATGCACTCCGATCCCTGCCAATAAATGTTATTATGTAGCTCAAGCCCCGCACTCCAGACCCAAGCCTAAATAGAAGCCGAGACATAGTTGCATCTGATTTTGAACATTTATGATGAGTAGACTGTTTTTCAACTACTAATGAGCTATTTTCTAACTTAGCACAGATTGCTCATACTCTCAGCTGAACCATGTCTTCGGCTAAAGAGCCTGCATCTTCCACCTACCCAGCTATGTGAACCATTTTGCAGACAATAGTATCTATCATAGCAGGAGTTACCTGTATGGTTAATAAAAGCCATTTTCAACACAAGAAAAGCCGCTGAAAGCCTCTAGTTCCCTGATCATAAGACCAGGGTGTACCTTTTAATTATGTATAAAGATGCCTAAAGATTTTCCCAACAGGTATATAATTTTGCCAATAATAGGATCCTGAATATACATTCATATAATAATATGGCATAAGATCCCTATAATTAAAAGAGAATTGCCTAGGTTACTCTAATATTGCTTCTAGCACCTTTTTTGTCTAAATCTAAAATAATGTATTCAAATATCTTTCTCTCCTTCAGTTCAGATTGAGTCTCCTACCAATCTCCAAATTAAAGACCCATCAAAGAATGGATATACACTGCAATGGAACCCGCCAGCGGTTGACTTTCACACTATCCAATTAACATATCAGTTGTGCTACTGGAAGGAGGTACAGGCCTGTTAAATTATCTTTTATGGTGCTTTTTCTGTAATAGTTTTACTTTAGCTTCTATTGTATTTTACCTATTTCTGTTAATTATTCGTTTTGCCTTTTTCTAATCACAATGTTTTAGACAGCCTGCTATTACCTAGTACTTTACACCTAGAAATTATACTAACTATTGATTGTCACTTCAGGGGGACCCAGAATGTCCTGCTCATTCAATAGTCAATGTCTCTGGCAATCTACCTGAATATTATTTTCCATTCTCTAAACTTGAGAGCTCCACCTACTACACCGCTAAGGTGCGTGCAAAGCCTGATGAAAAGTCTCTCTATAATGGCCCATGGAGTGTATGGAGCCAGAGCTGGTCCTGGAAGACAACCATCGGTAATGCCACTGATTGACAATATTGTCTTATTGCTTCTGTTCTTTTCACATTCATAAACATATACATTAACTTTGTCCAATATAAAATCTGCACAAACTGCTACACACAGGTTTATGGGAGTTCACCACCCATTGTATTACTGTACAAGCAAGTGCAAATAGTCCTACAGTGGTCAAAAGCAGAACATGGGCCTAGCTCAGCACACACAAGCCATTTTGTTTTATATGGGCAGAAACTTTATTGTGTATGGTTCACAGCATAACACTTAAGGCATGCATTTGTCATATACACCAAGGCAAGTTGCATTAGACAGCTCCGTTCACTTTGAAAGGCCTGTCACCAAACAAAAGTTTCTGCACCATTTTTTTTTTTATTATTGTGGCTGCAAAGAATAATCATATCTGTGTGTTGTGGTCATATATAGTGCATGTGCGCTGTATTATTCAGTGTATGTGAATTGGCATATATATATAAATTCAACACACTGCAAAGTTACAATAAGTTTTCCGGAGGGAATTAGCCCTAACCCTTAAGCAGCTGC
>NC_092865.1:69554225-69556782 GCF_032062135.1 Pyxicephalus adspersus | reverse complement strand
ACAAAGCTCATATGTATATCGGCCTTTATTATCTCCGCCATTGTTTCAGTCTTTGCTTTTTTTGCATTGAGGTATTACAAGAGGTGAGTGTGAATGATAAAGGCAAGGGGCAATGTAAGGGCTAAATCATAAGCTTGGGCTAAATGTATGTCACCTACATGACCAATTGCTTGTGATTAAAGCATCCTGTGATCAAATGCTAATGTCAGTAAAGTTGTGCGCTATGGAGAAAGCTACAAAATAGCATTATTAATTGAATTATAATAATTTATATATTAATTAAAGTGTTTATTATTCTGAGCATGCATTCTGTGTGATCTGTATTTTCAGGTGGAGGCAAAGGCTAGATGATTCTTTACCCAATCCCAGAAAGAGCAAACTACTTAGCAGTCATCCACTGGTAAGTAAATGGAAATTCATAATTAATCTGCTTGTAAACAGTATTGATCAATAGCTCTTTCATGAAATGGTGATCAATCATAAAAGTGACGATCATATCAGTTGATTGGCACTTTTATGAATGGGGAGATGCCTTTAGTCCTATTTCTGCTAAAATAATGGCTCTTTGCTGGTGTTTATGCTGCAAATAATATATTCTAACCTGGGATCTCTTTCCCAGAAATCTGTGGATGGAGAGGAAATAAATCTCCAGGAAATTAGAGGATTTTCACATTAACAGCTTTTTTGTTCCAATCTGTTTTTCTACTCGGAAAAGTTTAATGCATTTCCACACTTATTTTTCATCCAAATCTTGCACACTACACAGTTGTTGAAAGATTATAGGGACATGTTTTACCACCTGTAAAACCTAACTAAATCCATATATTTATACAAGTCAAATTCCTAAAGCAATCATATTGATTAGTGCAGCGGTCGCCAACCTTTCGGACCTCATGGACCACTAAATTCATAATTTTAAATCCTGCAGACCATTATTATGAATTTTTGATAAAAGATAAATACATTTGTAACATAATGATCTTCCTAATGGTGCTGACAAGGACTGTGGCGGCTCCGATTCATTGATCAGCTCATGGTTAAGTGAAGTATTACTATTGTTACTATTATCATTAGTTGCATTATCTTTGGTATTACTAAAGAAATGCAAAATATTAGTTTGCTTTTTCTCACTCACTATGGGTTTATTTCATTCTAAGACCAAACAAGAAATGATCGTTATCAAAGTCAAACTATTTGATGCCATTAAATATAACAGGTAAAGAAAATACACAGGTAAGGTCATACTTACCTAAAAGAACATCTGAGAAATAAACAAATAAAATAAAACAATGGGATGAGAATCGGTATTGGTGGAGCGGGGTGACTCCCCGGTAATGGTGGAAACAATACTGAAGCGTACGGCTCGGTAACGGTTCCCTCATACAACTTAATACTACACTGACGTCACGCTGCGCCTCCCTTGTTTTTCTGTCTCTAGTACAGTTCAATTTAGTACAATATAAAGGTGAAAATTCTCATTCAAAATATAAGAATTTATTAGAATATTATTTTTGTTTTATTGTTAATTGGACATAAAAAATGCAAATAATGTCCAAATTTTTCTGTGTACCACCAAAATTTTCTCACGGACCACTTGTTGGTGACCGCTGGATTAGTGGACATCTGGAACTGAACTACATAAAAACCCATTGTGTAGCTGTGTCTTTATAAACATGCCTTTTATTTTCCTGTTAACAGACGGAGGTTGTCCAACTGATCATCCCCTACTTCTTGCTCCTCCGGTAGAGACATGGACCAATATGTATAATAATATATAATATATAACAATACAGGAATGCTGGGAAATATAATGTGGCATGTATTGTTCTTGTTATGTTGGGTGTCTTGTAACATCTGTCTGAATCTCCCATCGGCTGAATTTAGAGAAGTGAGGAAATAGCTGTAATACAGGGTGCACATTAATTGGGTATTTTGTCCACCACCGCTTCTGTTTGTATTCCTTTATCAACCTAATTGCTTTTAGAATGTGTTCTGTACAGCTGTAGGTTTACTTGGGCTTTAAATCAATATTTTATATCCATTCTATAGTATCTGCTAAGGGAAAATCACAGGACATACTACTATGATACGTTTTTGCAAAGAATAAAAAATGATTGTTAATTTCAGCTCTGCATTCTGTTGACCGTACACAATATTTTATACTTTTACTACACAGAAAAAAGAAAGAACCACATGCTATAACTTGTTTAGTAAAGTGTAAAAGGGTAAAACTATTTAAACTCCTTTATTTTAAACGTATAATTTCTTTATAATCAAACATAATGATGTTTATTTTTAAGGGATACTGGAAACAGAGCTTCTACCCATTCATGCATCACCGTGCATTCTTTTATGCAGAAGAGGAGGAACCTTCAATATGTGTTCCAGTCAGGTGAGAACTAATATCCGAATGAGTAGAAATGCAGAACATTTTTAAATATGACCCACAAACCATGACTAGGGTACAGCATAAGAAGTCCTTCCTGCTGTAACCAATTAATCGAACCCCCCAACAACCACTTACCCCACAAAGGACTATTACAACATTTTTGGAAGA
>NC_092865.1:69551242-69553466 GCF_032062135.1 Pyxicephalus adspersus | reverse complement strand
GCCCATCCTGTTGCTACAGGCCTGCTTTCTCTGCACATAGTATTCCAACCTTGCTGCCATTCATCTGTGTACATGGTCCCAATATTTGTCCCCTGGTCATCAATTAAAGGCATTGATAAGGGAAGGATGTTTTTGTGTATTGATCAAACATTTTTTTTTACACTTATTTTAATTTCACTCTTTCTAGGGAAAATGAATGCACTGAAATTTGCACAAAATTTACTATCATTTACTATAGTGTAGGTAATTAAGTACTACTATTGTCTTGCCATATGCAGCAGCGCTGGCTCTTACTACACTTTTCTAAATGTACTTCTTACAGTTATTATTATTATTACACAGTGTTTATATAGCGCCATCATATTACACAGCGCTGTACAAAGTCTACAGTCATGTCACTAGCTGTCCCCCAATGAGGCTCACAAACTAATGTCCCTACTGTAGTCATATGTCTTTAATTTAGTATAAGGTCATTTTTTGGGGGGGAAGCCAATTACCTAACTGCATGTTTTATTTTGGAAAACCATTAGAAAATTCATAAAATAAGTGTGGATCTGGGTCCTTAAAGACTTGAGTTGGGCAGAACTTTCATAGACCATTCACTGAGCATACCAGCAATACATGATTTTGTCTTTTTCTTGCTGGCAGGGTTTAATTGCCATAAGCAAACTAGGCAAATGTAAAGGTCCAGCAAAAGCTATAACACCTAACTAAAGTGCTTACAGACAAGCATTATAGCAGCTGTTATTGTCTACAAAATGTTTAAAAAGTTAATGCCTTTGGCCTATGTAACAAAAAGACTTATTCTAGCTTATTCTGTTCCCAGATGTTCTGTATACATATTGCTAACTATATATAATATATAAAAAATCTGGTGTCACTCTCTAGTTGTGTAGCAGTGTCAGCTGCTGAACCTAATTGATAATTAAAGTCAATAAAATGTAATATGTCAGGAATGTACATACACTAAGGGCTCTATTTATAAAACAAGGAATCTGACATTCCCTGGTGGGAATCAGTTGCTGCCATTAAATCACATGGGCCTTAATGATTCCCACAAGAAAATGTTTGAGGGAATGTTTGATTATCTGCTTTATAAATAAAGCCCTAACTGTAGTTTATACCTAGCAATTTTATCATTTTTTCAGCATTTATGCAGTACAGTCCATTCTTGGCATCTGTAAGATTCTGAAAATAGAGCCAAAGTAATGTACCATCAGATCTTATTTACATTATTGGTAAATCATAGCAGCAGGATAGATTACAAATTTGTCCGCACTGCAACATAGCAAACCTAGGGAGTCTGTCATAAGATGCAAATATATATATATAAGACCATGTGAACTAATGACAATGATGTAGTTTTGGTGTAGTTACAGATAGGGATGAGCTAGAATGCCTCTGGCATTCTCGCAAAAATTTCCTTGAAGTTCTGATGGGTTCACGAAATTTCGCAAAACCATCTGATATCACTATAGGAGGATTATCACAGCTGTATTCATAAATACAGCCATGGGAATCCTCAGTGAGCGATCCCCGGGTACTACAGGTCAGAATGTGGGCAAGCCCGGGGATCTCTCACTGAGAGGAAGATTCTAACAGCTCCATTTATAAATGCAACCGTGATACTCCTCCTCACAGAGTCCCGAGTCATGTGGCTTGCGTTTATAAATGGACACGGCCGTGGGAAAAATCCTCTGATTAATTTATTCATGAGCAGCCAGCGAGACTCACACTGTGTTCCTGGATAGAGAAACTATCCAGGAACACATAGTAAAGGGCTGCAACAGCAATCAAAGTAGCAGGGCTGATAGCTCCGCTCCCCTGATTGGTCTTGCAGGTCCCAAAAATTTGGTCTCGCTGGCCGAATTTACAAAGGACCTTCTCGCCTACATGTTTGGTAAGCAAGAACGGCCCAATTCGCCACAAGCCCAAATTTAACACATTTGCTCACTCATCCCTAGTTACAGATCTATGAGCCCAGGGTAAATATATTAAGGACACAACTTTGTCATAATTTATCTTTGCCCACCTTATAACTCATAGAATCTACGGGGCCATAATGTGCAAACACAGCTAGGACAGACCTGGGAAAATATTTTTATTGGTTTTTATGGATAAATCAGTTTCCATAAAATAACAGTATCATACAGATTCAATGCACATTACCAAACATGAGATCGAAATTAAAACAAGATACATCATACAATGAGTAAAACACAGT
>NC_092865.1:69545857-69550844 GCF_032062135.1 Pyxicephalus adspersus | reverse complement strand
TAATCCAGTTTTGTAGGACGGTCTTCTTAGCCACCAGTGAAATTATTTTCATAAGTCTACTACATCCCTTGGTGATTCTAGTGCCCTGGTGTGTCAGTTCCCCAAATTTAGGACAGAGCTGGAAGTAAACAGACCATAGCCATTGGATCTTGGCAAGCATAGACCTGTAGAGGATCGAGGCAGACAATTGTCTCTCGCTTAATATTGTGTCTTTCCTCCGTGTGTACTGGCACACCTGAAGTATATAGGACCTCAAGAAGGCTTTTACTAATGCCATAGGTAATGTCATAGGGGGAATTTCTTTTTACTTCCTGTCCCAATGATGTCACTAAAACAAAGTTGGTGCCCCTTTGGAATTTACCTTCACATCCTATTCTGGTCCCTCCAATATCCCTACACAGAAGCCTTGGATAGCATTTAAAGCCAGAAGGTTTTACTTTTATCATTTTATCTAAAACTGGAAAAAATATCTGAAGAAACACATTAAAGTTTTATTGCTATGCAGCACAGGAAAAACCCCATTAACAACCTGTGTAAAGCTGAATTCTAATCTATGGTTACTGTCACAAGAAAATGTCAGTTATCATTAAAACTGTACCTTTCTTCCTTGCCACTGACATTGCTTAAAATAACTTTTTGTGTGGCTGATATGTGGAATTTTTGAGTTTTAACTGATTATTGTAGCAACATTACCAGAAAGAGGCATCTCCTATAGTTTAAACAAGGTCACCGTTAACAGCCAGTCTTTCTGCACAAGGTGGATGTTTTCCAGCAATGGTATTTTAAAATGATAGAGAATCAATAGCAACTAATAAAGTGCATTTTGCTATAGGACTTGAAATGTTCAGAATGATTAAATAAATCAGCAGTGATGCCAATAAAGAATCCCTATTACCTATGCACACCAAAATCAACTCTAGGTAACAAGGAGAACACTTAGTAAACTGCTAATGTAATTCAGAAAATCTTGCTACAAAGTCCTTTCAGTTTACTTTATGTAAGTCTAATATTGTCAGACATAGCGGGGGCCATTCAGAAACCATCTAGGCAGGAGGACAGCAACCAGATATTCACTGTGGTGTAGTAATTAATCCCCAAAGGAACCATTGTTTGTTAGATGCAGTATTACTCAGACTTGGTCATTTTATTTTTGTCAAGAATTTTAATAAACGTGGAGTTTGGCAGAGATGGATAGGGGTGCAGGATACCCAAAAATAGCAATAACCAATCTCCATAAGGTGGACAAACCCTGCTGATGCTTTATTCTTCTAGTCGCTATTGTTGGACAAACCTTAAATGCACCAAATAACCTGCTGACCTCTTCTGGCAAGCAAAAAAACCCTTTGTGGAGGAGTCACCATAACAGGAAACAAACAAGTTCCTTATACATTACCTTATGTATAATAACACAATCTAGAAAGAGGTTGGGATCATCTACATATATGTATACCAATATCCCCCGAAAAAGATCTAAATCAATTCATTACATTTAAATGAAAAATAAACATAAAGATATACAAAAGTATATTACTGAATCACCATAAAAATAATCACATAGGTGAAACTTATATTAAATTATAACGCATAGTGGTGGGTAGATAGTTCTGATTGGAGCTATTGGACCCTCAGAACCCAGAGTTTGAGCTCAGATATCCCATTGGTTGGTAAAAGTGTCTGTGCTTGGGATCATCCATTATCAGGCTGCCACAATGGCATGTATGTCTCCATCTCAAGAATTACATCAGTGAAGCCTTCTATTAAAAATGGAGCATGACTAGCCAAGGTGCCATTTTCAGGGAAAGAGCTTGGATATGATGCTATAAGGAGCATTAGGAACATAATAAAAAAAGGGCAGTTAGCAAAAAAGACTTTTCTGAGGGCAGTACTTTTTGCTAAGTACTTGAGAGAAAGTTTTTGAACCTCAACCAAGGACAATTTGAACCTCAACCAAGTTAAATCACAGCAATCATTTCCAGTTATACACATGTAATTTTTACCCTTTCTTGCTAACAAAAATTGTCCTCTTTTTATATTGTGACTGTTAACCAAGTGAAATCCCAGTAGTTAGTTGCACTTATACACAGGAGATTTATTCCCATTGTTGAATAACAATTTTCCTAATTTCTTATTTTTTGACTGTTAATCAAGGGAAATCACAGCAGTTATTACCAGTTAAACACAGGCAATATTTTTGAAACCTATTGAAAGGGAGGAAAAACTTTATTAATTTGATCAGTGGGGAATGGTAGCATGATGGCTGCAGTTGGATTAGATAGGGACGATAGTTTCATCCTATCTGACATGCCCAAAGTGCAAGATAATTTACTCTCAACCTGATAGATTACTTGACCATGAAACTAGACATTTAGCCAGGATTGTAAGAATATCCATTCAGGTGCTGTCCTGTCCACTCTAAAGTGTCATGTTGGAGATAGTATCCAGTGCAGCTGGTGACTTTGTCACTCCAAAATGGACTACGCTGTCGGCCATCAGTGTGAAGCAATTGATATTCATTAAAATGACTCCTGGATCTGTGACCAGTTTTAGACCCCTGTTCCTGATGCCAAGGAGAAAATGCTCCACCACCCCAGCCATCAACAGGGGTGAGTGGAACACAAAATGCCTTCAGACTACCCCCCTGCAAGATTCCTCAGGATTTCTTTAGGAAACCATTTCTAATGATTTTCAACCAAAAATAATAATTTTCAACCTTTTAAAAAAATAATACAAATTTTAAAAGACTCAGAATTTGCAAATATAATCTGTAAATCTGGATTTGATTCCCATACCACTCACCTATAAGAACTTTTGCCGAAGTAACTTTCAAGTGGACCTGTCACTGAGATTATGTAAACTGCTACTCCAGACCTGGTTTTAAGAAATGCTGCTTTCCTAGTTGGTGCTCCACTCTTGTGTTTTTAACACTTTCTGAATCACTGACCCATAGTCAGTATGCAGCTCAAGTGTTCAGCTAATTGTGACACAACCTTCCACATAATTAGCTGCATGTTTGTTTGAGGTGGGTGAATAAATCCAACATAATAGCCTTACATCAAAGCAATTAACTGGTATGCTGCCTGGTGTTTAGAAAGAACTGCAACTAGATTCTTAACTCTAGGTAAATCATTGTTTTTATTAACCTTAATGTCATGTGCCATTCATTAGGTCATTAATATTGTTTAATGTAACTTTTACTTTTAATTATTTATTTTACATTGACTGTTTAAATATTTTTAACTTTCTTTTGATGTTTGCAGTCAATTAGCTCCACAGTCAACACCTGAATCAGCAGAGTTGGTGACAGAGAAAGCTCCAAATCCCGATGTTTGCCCACTAGGACCTTATGCATTACCACCACCAGCAGAAGACAAAATCATGCCTGAGCAGAACAAATGTGAATCTCTGGACACAGGGGAGAAAAGTGACATTACTACAGTGCCTATATCAGAAGTTATGAAAGGCCTTTCTAAAAAAAGTTATAATGGGCCCTATCTAATGTTCAGTGGTGGTCAGGCCATGTCAAACTTGGTGCCAAATGAAGCAAAGCATCCAGGATATTTTAGCCTCCCTATATGCCAGGCTGAACTACCTAATCTACCCAAAGAGCCTACCCCATCATGTCAACCTCAGTCATCTGGGGATCAGATGGGTTATGTTGTTAGTATGGAGAAACCATTTTCTGTTCCTCCAATACAAAATCAAGAAAAAAAATGTGTTCCTGAAAGCAAATACCTTGATATTCCTGCACCGTCCGACTTCCAAATATCACCCGAAGGACCCTTAATAATGATTAACCCTGATGGGTCTGGGCCTCTTTTTCTGAAGCAAGTTGGAGATTACTGTTTTTTTCCAGGACTTCGTGGAAGTCAAGAGAATTTAGAAAGGAAAATGACACCATCCACTGAACAAAATCAACAGAAAGTAATGGAAGACTCACCTCTACCTGCTGTACAAGCATTCAAAGTCATGCAAAGGGGGTACCTTGCTTTGCCACACACTTAGTAACTAGTGTTATATCTATTAGTCTTTTTTTTTTTTATAGATGAAAAAGTATTGTACTAGAAGTATATAGCCGCAAAACTTGGATTTTAGATTTTAGTGGGTAATGGAAAGCATTTATGTAGCTGTCTCACCACAATTCATGCATTGCTCTTTTAATCATGCAAACAGAAAGCTAGCAAAACACCAAAAAATTTGTACAGTTGTCATTTGTTGAGTGATTCTTTATTCACAGGCTGTCTTTGGGTTTATCTTGCTTTTAGGATATCTTTATCTTACCTCGGTTACAGAATAGTCTACTGTAAGGATTGAATGGAAAATATACAGGTCCGTGTCAGTATACACCACCACATAAAATGTAGTAATAATATGAAATAAAAACCTAATTGAAGTTAACAAATGTGTTTAACTGCTGTTTAAACTTTGCTTCTACAGTTGTATGCAGTATTGTACTGGATTATTTTGTACCATCTTTATACAACAAAGGTATTTCCAGTAATAGTCCCTGTTTATACTGAAGACCCCTTTGTATTGGTGGGTGGTGGAAATGTGCCTTCTTATAGTGACAGTTAGAAAATTTTCACTTGATTTTGGTCACTGTAGAAGTTTTCTCTTACATTGATGGCCAATTGGAGAACAAAAATGCCCACTACATTGGTGGTCAGTAACAGACCTTAAATTTGGTACTTCTCTTTATGTGCAATATGACTATATAACCCAATAGTCACATACCTGCTTTCAAAAACTTTAAGAAAAGACAAGTTTAAGCCTTGCCCACAATCCTTTCATGCCCGGATCAAAATCTTTAGGAAATCAAGACTCTGGAGTAATAGGCAAGCAAACTTTGGCTTCAAATTGAATTATGGTAACGAGTTGTCAATAATGAGGGAGAGTTTTAAAAATATATGTATTTACTCTTGTGACACATACATGATTTTTTCATGATAATGCTTTGCATGTGTACAAACAGTATAGCATTTTCCATGTC
>NC_092865.1:69538703-69545737 GCF_032062135.1 Pyxicephalus adspersus | reverse complement strand
GGATATCATGGAATGGGTCTATCATAGAAATCCCAGAAATTATCATCTGGATCAGGTTGTATAGCAGGAGGAGTCGGTGCCTTTGGTTTCTTGGGCTTAGCCTGTTGTTGTTTCTTTGGCTTCTTGGCTGCTGGAGTTGGAGGTGAAAGATCTTCCTTAGGGACTGCAAGTTGGATACGCAATGGGAAAACACGAGATGGTTTTTGTTGGCTTTCAAGGATCTTGGTAATGGCATCTCTCTCCATGAGCTTTTGTGACCATAGAGCTTATATAAAAAAGATGAGAAATGAGTGGCATGGAAAATAGAAGACCTGTGCCTAGTATATCACTTTACAATGTGATTAAAGTTTACCTGAATTTTTTACCAAGAAATGTAATATTTGCCTTAATTTTTGTGGCCATTTTTTAAAACCAGGATTACAAATCGCTTTCATTTTAAATATACAAGGATTTGTATAAAGAAAATGAACATGAGTAAGGAAAGACATTTAGATCTAAAACATTTAAAAACAGGAGACAAATTATCAAGCAAACAGCTTTATTGATAGTTATTTCTTTCCCTCAGCCATCCTCTGTTCTAAAGACTTCTTTAGGGCCATGTATTTAAAGTTGCTCTGATGCCACTTGCCTAGGAAAAGTACAGGATACAGGTGATTCCTGTGAATACTGTGGTCTGATATACAAATAAACATTGAAAATAATCATCAAATGATCACCCTTTTAAAAATTTACTGTTGTTTAATCTCAAATACACGATATTTCAGTTTTAAAATAATGTTTGGATCTGTTTCTATTTTTATTACTTATGTGATATGGATTCCTGGGATGGTCACTAGGGTCCAAGCCAGCAGAACCACCAGGATCTGTGCTACTTGTGCAGTGTGAGTGGGCTTCAGGTATAACCTCATACTACTGTACAGTACCTGTAGTGACAAGGACACCAGTAAAATACAGAAGGATAAAGAGAATGAAAGAGTCTGTAGCTAAACCATTCCCTCTTTGGGGGTTGGATTGACTGTTGCCCCTCCTTGCCCACTTGTTACTTTAATTTGCACCAAAGCGGGTGAAATCACTTGTGCTTCTTAACTGGACAGATTGGTGTCCCAGATATTGAAAGGGAACCTATCACAAAAATTTTTACTTTATATGAAACGGTAGATAACCCTTTTATACGTATAATGTACTTAGAAAGTTATCTTTTTTTCTTTAAAAAAAGGTTTTATTTTTTAAAAAGGGGGGGCCCCTACTGTTCTGTCTTTGCCACTCTAACATAATATGGAGCGCTTTACAAAGTCATATCACTAACTGTCTCTCAAGGGGGCTCACAGTCTAATGTCCCTTCCATAGCCTTGTGTCATTAACGCAATCTAAAGCCAGATTAATGAGGGAACCCTAACTGCATGTTTTGGAATGTCAGAGGGTACCAGAGGAAACCCACACAAGCACAGGGAGAACATACAAACTCCATGCAGATACGCTCCTGTCTGAGAGTCGAACTTGGGACATAGCGCTGTAAAGGTATGAGTGCTATCAACTGAGCCCATCGTGCTGACAGTGCTATTTGTTTTACCAGTCAAAGAAAGCTCAATGCTTTATATTGATAACAATTGGCAAGTACCTAAGTCATCAGTCTTCCTTCCGTACCAGTGTTGGGTGTTGCCCTTATTTAGTCTCCCTCTTTCATTTACTTCTATGGTGTATGAATCATGGACCAGGCTGTGCTGGTTTATGGGCATCCCTAAAGAAACAAATATCTGTGAGACAAGTCATACAATACAGCAAACAGGAAAGTAGTCACCTAAGTTTAAATGCTAAAGGTAACCTTATAATTGAAACATTTTTAATAACAATCTTTCTTCCTAGAGCGGATTTAGGCTCAGGAAACCCTATCCTCCAAACACTGTAAGACAGGTCAGATGGCAATGAGATTGCACTCACAGAAAACATCTTGCAGGCACACTTTTATAGAGGTGGGTTCTATGTTTAAACCACTGAACTGTGTTCTGCAGAAAACTTTTTTCTTCCTAGGCTCCTTCTTGTTCTGCAACGTTAATGCAAACCAGAAATCGAAAACATGGGTGTGTGTAGTGAAACTCTGGGTAGGCTCCTGTAAAGCCAAAGAAAAAGGTGTGCCTAGGCACTGACACATGCAAGGAAGTTCTTTGCTATTTCCAATCAGGAAATATATACCAAAGTAAATGTTTTATGCATTGCTTACTAATTGACAGAATCCCTTGAATTTCTGTCAAAGCAGAGAATGAAATTACAATAACAATATACGTTGGACCCAAAGTCTAGTAAGGTTTTTCCCCTAATGCTGTTGTTGGCACCATTGGTATTATTATAAGAAGGAGGCTGAAATTTTTTTGCAAAGTCTGCTTTAAGTGTACCAGATAGATTAGCCATGAAAGCCCAATTGTTGCTTCATTAATTACTTAAATATTTAAAAAATCTGGAGTGCATTTAAAGGTATGCTTTTAGAGCTCAGTTAACCTTCAGTATTTATTACCAATATTTGTTAGCCTGGGCAGCTTCATATGTTGTTTAGGAGTTGAAAAATATATTGTTTGTACTGGTATTGGTATATAAGTGCTGAATTCTTTAATTGAATAAATTGACGGCATGATTGGAAATTACCCGCTCTGACAGAATGATTCCCATGTCAGCCAAACAGGGGTGATTGGTAAAGGGATTTTCTTTGATGATGCATTAAGCATAAATTAAATGTAGTAAAGTATTAGTGACTAAAGTTTGTGTAATGTTAAATTACCATGTCAAAAACAAGAATACCAGTTCTTGGGAGCCAAAAAGGTAAACAGCAGTGTGTATAAGTTTGACACCATGGACGGAGCATAAGTAAAAAAGAAACTGAATATGGTGGGCAAAAGTTCAATGTGATGTGCTTTGCAAATGTTTCAGTGAGCCATGTTTCTTTCTTGTAGTTCTCCAGCAAAATGTAGGCATACCTTGAAGCAAGTAATCACCTTTTTACGAGTACAGACTATTAATCCCTCTGTAAATGTTAGGTGCTTTCTTGGGTATGTTGGCTAGTAAAAACAGTTCAGCTTCTTATTGTTGAATATATTGGCCATGGACAATGAAGCATGATAAGCCATGATTTATTTTCCCTAGGTAAGAGAATATGTGAGCCTCAAGTTAATCCTATCTCCAAAAGTGGATCCTGCCTGTATCTGGCAAGGAAGAACCAATGAGGAATGAAGAGAAAGGGTGGAATCTAACTGAGAGATAGGGGCCTGGATGTCCTGCAACATTCTGGAGTCTAGAATTCAACTAAGCAATATGATGATGAGCTGATGAAGAAGGTGCTTTTTATTTACAATATTGTGAACTTTGGTTGTAAGGGGTAACCAAAAAGATCATGGGCCTCTGTGGGGCACAAGGCCCCTTGAGGCCACAAGGAGTGTTACCAGATTTACAAAATGGTTAGTTCACATAAATAATATAATAGTGGAAGGGTCTGTCCAGTCAGCAGTTTAGTAGATCCCAACTGGACCTGCCCCTTGATACCGTTCTCTGGTGTTTGCCTTTTACTGACCCAGCCTGTCTTTGAGCATTGCACCTGTTTTCAATCCAACATTCCTCTGTCCACTGCAACCATATGCACATGTGATCCCAATTAAGTATGATGCACACTTGAGGAGAAGATGAAGTGGAAACTACTGGTCCTTAAATTTCATTATGTGTGTAATGCCTGCCCCAGAATAAGGTATAGAATAATAAAGATAGAGACTGAAGTTAGCATTTAAAAGCCAAACAGAGGATTTTATATGTTATAAGTAGGTTATATTAACAGTCATTTAATGTACAACAATTTAAGAAAATAAGTGAAATAAAAACATCCACCTTATACTTCAGCACCACCATCTGGCGTTTGCCATTTCTAACTTTATTACAAGCCATATAATTAATGGGCTCATTCTCTACTCAAATCATCTAGACACCAATCGCTATTTCATCTTTCTGTATTTCTCAAACTCTACCCTTGGTGGCTAAAAGGTCCCCTGAAGAAGCCTATATAGGCGAAACGCGTTGGGACGCTGCAGACGCTGCAACTACCAGAACCTATCTGCATAGAGATTTGGTATGTCTAGCGTGCTTGTCCCATAAGGCTCCTCCTTTAGCTTGGCTGAGGGGACGGGACTATCTAACCAGTGTATTGGACTTTTATTTCACTCATTTTCTTAAATTGTTGTACGTTAATATAACTAAAAACTATAAAAGTTTGCCTTTTAAAGCCCAGCTTCACTCCCTGTCTTTATTATTCAATAATGGCCACTTTAGACGTTTGTGCTACTCTGGTGGCCTTGTGCAGCCTGTCATCATTAATGGGACCTTCTGGGATGGACATGGAAGAGGGGCTGCCATCATTTCAGAAGCCTTATGTGGGATAATTATTGACATATACAATATATACAGTACATTATATTCTTGGTGTTTGTGAACAAAATGTATAAATGTAAAGAAAATCTAAAACAAGCTGGCTAATAAAGTCCATCACCTGGAAAGAGATTACTGCGGAGGCAGTGACTTAGCTCATAATACATCCGGTGCGGATATTCTTCCATGAGCCAGGGTTTCTGGGTGTCAGATTTCACGATGGCTCTAGATACATTCTTTCTTCTCTCCTCCACATGTCGTAGACAATTTTGCACCTTTTTGGAACAGGTTAAAAATCTTTACAAACTGAAATGTTATAAATAGCAATATTTTCAAAATGGTTGCTCCTACCTGCTCTGGAGAGATGAGCTGGTCAACCAAAGTGCTGCCATACTTGTGTCTGATATTAGCTGGAATAAGGTTCTTGGTGTCTAGTTTAATATCCAACGCTTCTTGAGATTTTCTGTTACTCGGGATTTGGCTTCCACTATAATTACTTCCTCTGTAACATTCACCTGTTTTGTTCTTTATAGCAGTTACCTTCCACTTCTTTTCATAATTAGGTGGGGCTGAGCAACAAACCAGTGGTCCTGTAGGGTGAACATGTGTGTTAGAAATGCAAACATAGATCTTCTCAATACATTTGAAATATTATGAATAAAAATATTAGGCAATGCATTATGGACTTTGCAGTAGAAAGGTCTGCTTAATAAAAATATTTTATAAAATATTTAACAGCATTAATGTATTATAGGAAGACAAAAAGTAATACAAAATGTATCTTAACTCGGCTTCCTTCCTGCAAGGGGTAATGTCACTATCCTTCCAATGAGATCCCCGACTGACTACCTAAAATCTTGCTGGAAGGATGGTAATGTCATATTAGAGAGGGAGGTAAGTATTTTTAAAAACATCATATGTTTACCCATACTTTAGTTACATTTATGCAGATTTTTACAATGGTGGAGGGATCCTAATATATTTATTGGACCTCTCATTTTAACTGCAAGGTCCTCCTTTAACGTTAAGCAACACTTAAAGTTGCTCATGCAATCCTGGTACCACAAATGTAGTAATTGTGATGAAAAATACAATCGTCGTATTATTATTTTGAGCTTTTTATTACTACAATTTGTGTTAATAGATTTGCTGTCAGAGGTTGTGGTTTATGCCACATTTCTCCATGTGCAACTTTCTTTTCTGAGAACCAAACAATGGGTCCTAAAACAATGGGTCCTTAAATACTTGGACAACAATGAGATTTAGTGATGTTCATAAACCAGTGGTACTGTCATCCACAGAAATATAGTGAATAGACCACAAATGCTGGTCTATGGTACACAACCTACCGAAATCTATCTGTTTGTAGTACCTAAGAATCATGGGCATGGGGAGGCCCTTTTCGCATGTAACTGTAAAAATAACTTGCATGACCCATTATAACCATCCTGCTCCTAAACAAAACAAGATACTAGCAGAAATGGAGTAAAGTTGAGAAGCTTTGGTGCCTCTTACAATGCAGTGATCGGATTATCTATTTGCCAAAGACCTGGGAACTGTCATATGGGGTAAGTGGGTGCTAATCCCGAATTCTCCGAGACAAAAGATGCATAGGAAATTCAGAGCAGCAAAGGGAACGAGGTTAAAATAAAGTAAATGATTGTCAGCCATGCAATGTCATACACAGCTTGATATCTTTTTCCAACGGGGCCATCAGCTGCTTATGTATTTTCTTCCTGTTATAATACAAATATAGGGACAAGTGTTTGGGACATTCAATATTCCAATAAACCTGTCATCATTTTGTAGATTCAGAGCTCCTTATATGTCTGAGTAGCAAGGGATAGCTCGTGTTTCTTCCTTCCAAAAAGATGACTAACAATAATTTAATAGCTCCTAGGTTGCTACAACTATGAATGGTACGGAAGTGATTAGACATCATAAAATAAAATAGATAAAATACCCAAATTATATCTAAAAGTTTAGTCTAATTGTACAGTCAGACTTAAATGGATGTGTAAAATTAATTAAAAATAAATAAATGCTTACTCAATAAATCAAAGGTTCACTGAACCACTGGAATATATTGCAGCTTACCCGACTTTGTGGACTGAATTAGTTTTAATTTTCCAGACTAAGAACATGTTTAGCATGTATATGAAATGTTTATTTATCTTGTTGGAGATTCAGTGTCCTTGTCACTTACTAGGAGAAGAACTGGATATTATCTTTTTTTATAAAAACTACTAGCCCCCCACCCGCCATTATTGAAGACGAACGAAGGTAGGTGTTCAGGAAGTACAGCTTTGGTGGCAACCATAGCTCCTTTTATAGATACAGTTTATAAAGGACTTAGGACCTGAAGTATGTAAATCATAGGATTACTAGGTGAACAAAAGATGTTCTCTGTTTTATGACCAGAGATGTAACCAATGACTGATTTTTGCTTTTTCTTTTTATTTAACTCTTTTTACCAGGTTGTCATACCTATCAAGCATTGGCCTTGTATCTTGTTAGGATTGCCAATAACAATCTTAATATAACCAAGGTGAGTCAAAGAATTCCCTCTGTGGAAAGAGTCATATAGAACAGCGATTGCCAACTGGTGGCTCAGGGAAGTGGGTGGGTTGTGTCCC
>NC_092865.1:69535415-69537058 GCF_032062135.1 Pyxicephalus adspersus | reverse complement strand
AGCAGCATACTACTGGCAGCAGGATCAGGACTCTGGTACAGCCGTGCTTGGTGCTGGGTCTCGGCGGGAGTGTGAAGAAGCAACTGGGGTCCTTCTGCCTGCAGCGCGGTCAGGCACTTGTGGGACGGTGTCCTCCTGCCTGAAGCGTGGTCAGGCACTTGTGTGGACCGCCCTGCTTCTACCTAGCTTTATGGGACGGGGTCCTCCTACCTGCAGCGTGGTTAGGCACTTGTGTGGACTGCCCTGCTTCTACCTAGCTTTCTGAGATGGGGTCCTCCTGCCTGCAAATGTCAGGCACTTGTGTGGACCGCCCTGCTTCTACCTAGCTTTCTGAGACGGGGTCCTCCTGCCTGAAGTGTGGTCAGGCACTTGTGTGGATCGCCCTGCTTCTACCTAGCTTTCTGGGACGGGGTCCTCCTGCCTGCAAATGTCAGGCGATTGGATGCGGCACAGTCACCACAGGCCACATATAATGACCGGACGGGCTGGATTTGGCTCACGGGCCTTGTGTTTTACGCTTGTGGTTTAAAGCATATTTTATTAAAAGAAAAAAAAATACAGCACACCAGTCCTTAGAAGTGAATTTGTAACAATGCTATGTTGTTTTTGAGGCTTTTTCTTTTTACCTGTTGATCCTGAAATGTTGTAGTCTACATAGATGCCTGTAAACAACGCTATCTGAGAAAGACAACAAGAATTCTTTAGCTATGTGGTTTGTGGCAGAATTACCAGGCAACTCTCCACTTATCAGACAGATACAGAAAAACACTTTCAATGGTTTATTTCTCAGAATAGAAACAAGCAAATAAGAACAGTTCATGGTAATGGTTCACATACACTATAGATAATGTTAAGTAAATCAGAGCATTGGATAAATGCAGTGAAGTCTAGGTTGCCCTTTGCCAACAAGAATACAATCTACACATCTAAACATTAGGAACACAAATCTGTAATGTGAATTTCCTGCCATAGAGATCCCAGAAGATTGAGGTTTGAATTGTCACTCTACATGAGACATCTACCCATCATCAGAAGTAAGCGCACATCTTGGAATAAGCTATTCAAGAAAGAAACCATTCCCTAAATACACAGATGTGTACTGCCCTGTGGAAATGGAAGATTTAGAAAGAAAAAGATATGCATTTTCTGAATCGCATTAAATAATTGCGATATGAAAGCACAATGTTCTCATTTATAGATTCATTCAATGAGTATTTGATATTACTCCACAGAAATCTTTACACGTGGATTACAATTACTGCCACTTCTGCAATTGATTTCTTCACAGAATAATGTGCCAGTTCAGCCAGAAGATCTATTTTGCCTGCTGATAGTATTATGCTGTCCATATACAGACATTTCCCAGGAAATAAACTGAAAATGTGATAATACCAGCCAGGGCAGACAGAAAACATTCAACTGCATTGAAAATAAAACTAACCGACCAGTAGTTATTTATCTGTGGNTATGGGTCAGCAATGTGTATGGGTCAGCAATGTGTATGGGTCAGCAATGTGTATGGGTCAGCAATGTATATGGGTGAGCAATGTGTATGGGTGAGCAATGTATATGGGTCAGCAATGTGTATGGGTCAGTAATGTGTATGGGTCAGCAATGTGTATGGGTCAGTAATGTGTATGGGT
>NC_092865.1:69526980-69534766 GCF_032062135.1 Pyxicephalus adspersus | reverse complement strand
CATTGTTTCCTTTGTACCATTGTTACTATAACACCAATCTGGTCCTTCCCTTCTTTACTACAAAACCTCCTAGTTTATCCTCCTTCTTTACTATTAATATTATGAATAATAAACAGGATTTATGTAGCGCCAACATATTACGCAATGCTGTAGAATAAATAGGGGGTGCACATGACAGACAAATACAGACAGTGACACAGGAGGAGAGGGGGACCCTGCCCACAAGAGCTTACAATCTAGGACACTCCTAGTCTATCTTTCCTTTACTATAACACCAATCTGGTCCATCCCTTCTTTACTATCACACCCCTAGTTTATCCTCCTCTTTGCTATTACCCCTCCTAGTATACATATCCTTTACTATTACATTGTTAGTCTATCCTCCTTTTACTATTACACCCCTAGTAATTTTCCCATTTATTTATACATTTCCCTAATCCATCCCCCTTTGCTATTAAATCACTCCAGTCTATATCCCTTTACTATTACACCCCCAATCTACCCCCATTACTAATACACCTCCCTTTGTCTACCCCTCCCAAACTCCCCTAGTCTACCACCTTTTAGTGCTGCTACATGCAGGATCCATAGACAAGTCAGGACAGAGGAGAATGGTGCCACCAGCGCTAGGGGCTATCGACTGCCCCTAGTGGACATAAAGTAGCCTTGCGGAAAATATGGCCCTAGGGAGGAGCTGTGCAAAACATTGCTTTATGCCCCATGGACCAACCACACATCTACTACTGCCAATTTACAGCACAAACACAGCACCAGCCTAATATTATAGAGCCATTCAGGTAAAACTGCATACAATTGTTGGCTTGCACTTTTGCATTGTGCTGCATGGTCTGCTTTAAGGGTGCAAAACAACAAGTTCATTTTAAAGCTGCCAACTAGAAGTTTATACTCCCTTTGTTTCCCCACCCAGGGAAGCAAAGCAAAACACTAGGTATTTCCAGATATGGAAAACATGTAACATTGTCCACTTCTACTCTTGTGACAGCATACCTGATTGGTGATTGGCTATCAGGCACCATCTCCAGGCAGGGGTGAGATAACGGAGTCATCTGCCCTGTGTAAGCTCCAAAATATTTAGGTTGAATCCAAAAGAATTAAGTTGAACTCACTGGATTTCACACTTGGTGGGTGAACATATTGGGAAGGGGGGTAATAGAAAGTCAAATATAATCTGATGCCAGGGGCCAAAGTGACCCTATTAATATGACCTTCATGGGCAAAGCAACAGGTACACTTTTTCTGTATGAGAACATTTAGAAAACCCTTAAAAGTATATATTTAAAAAATATTCCTCATGCTGATACCAGAAAAGATCTGCTCAAGAAACAATCCAAAGTAAAGCTTGTTTTCATATTACTCCATTCAATTTAAACCTTCATTTAGAAAACGCTCCTATTGATTTTCTGTAGGTATGACAAAATAGCATAAAGCTGAACTCCAGGCAAACTGCTAAATACATGGATTTATTACAAAGGTGAAAGCTGTTTTACCTGCCAAAGCATTTTCCTGTCAATCCAACGTGTCAAATATAGCTTTTACTGACTGCGTTGCCTTTTCTAGCAGGGGATCATTTTTCGATTGGTTTTCTGCTGCAGATTCACTTTTATCTAGAGGTCCTCATCACACCTTGTGAATGGACAGTGAAAGAAGAAGCTACACACTGATCAGCTAATTTCTTTTCATCACACCTGATTGGCCACAGTAGGCTGCAAGACTCTGATACCAAAGTCAAATTCAGACATGACGTGCAATATGGCAATTTCTGAGCTGCAGTGATCTGCCAGGGCCTCAACCATGGTACAAAGCTCCCCTATGCAAGTAACTGGGAGAAACATTATTTTGCATGTGGCTGCAGCGTATCATGGCACCGTCCTCATAAACAATGTGTTGCTTATGGCCATGCGATTTAAAGATTTGTGCCGCATGCAAATTCGGTTTGATTTACCTGAAAATGTTTGAATCATAAAATAAGATTTATTATTTCTAGATAACAACATACAATAGAAGAAATTAGTGAAAATGTGATCCATCAGAAACATATGTGCTGTATATAGAAAGGCTGTAAGTAGTTACATACATAGTTACATAGTAATTTAGGTTGAAAAAAGACATAAATCCATCAAGTACAACCACTAGGGATATAAACATATCCCAGATATAAAACCATATAAGACATAGTTGGTCCAAAGGAAGGCAAAAAACCCCGGGTACAATTTGCTTCAACAGGGGAAAAAATTCCTTCCTGATTCCATGAGGCAATCAGATAATCCCTGGATCAACAGTCACTGTTATCTTTACTTTAAATCTCTAATCCCCAGTTATATTCTGTGCTTCTAGAAATCATCCAGCTTTTTCCTAAAGCAATTTATATTCGTTGCTAAAACTACTTCCTGAGGGAGCCGATTCCACATTTTCACAGACCTTACAGTGAAGAATCCCTTCCTTATCCGGAGCTTAAACTTCTTTTCCTCCAGATGGAAAGAGCGCCCTCTTGTGCTTTGTAATGATCTCAAAGTGAATAATGGGGAAGAGAGTTCTCTATATGGACCATTTATATATTTATACAGGGTGATCATATCCCCCCTTATACGTCTCTTCTCAAGGGAGAATAGACTCAGTTCAGCTAATCTCTCCTCATAGCGGAGCTCCTCCATTCCTTTTATTAGTTTAGTTGCCCTTCTCTGCACTCTCTCCAATTCCACAATGTCCTTTTTGTGAACTGGTACCCAAAACTGGACTGCATATTCCAGATGTGGTCTGACCAATGCTTTGTACAGGGGCAGGATAATGTCTCCACCTCTGCAGTCTATTCCTCTTTTATTACAAGAAAGTACTTTACTAGCTTTAGATATTGCAGCTTGGCATTGCATGCTGATATTAAGTCTATGATCCACCAGAACCCCCGGATCCTTTTCCATTTCTGACTCCCCCAAATGTATCCCCCCTAGACAGTATGAAGCATGCATGTTGTTACCCCCAAGTGCATAACTTTACATTTATCTATATTAAATGCCATTTGCCACTTGGCTGCCCAATCAAACAGTACATCCAGGTAGAATATAGACCTATATGGACGTAATTCCATTACATGGTTTGGTGACATCTGCAAACATAGAAATTGTATTTATAATCCCAAACTCTACATCATTTATAAAGATGTTAAACAGTAAAGGTCCCAACACTAAACCCTGGGGTACACCACTAATAACCTTAGACCATTCAGAATATGAATCAATAATCACAACTTGTTTTCTCACCTGAGCTCCTAGCCTCCATGGAAGATATTTGTAGTGTTGGAAGACACACATATATAGCACTTGAGTCTCATTCCATAGAGTTGCTTGTTACTAAGAAACCATTTGTGTTCATGTTGTTATGGCAAGCTAAAATAATCATCATGTGTCATTGCTCTATATGGCCTGCAGATGGCGCTGTCATGTAGCAATAGAAGGAACAGTCATTAATCAGAATGTTAATGTAAGGCTCTGAGATTGTTCAGGGAATTGCAGCCCTGAGGTCTATTAAATGTGCAATCAATTTTAATAAAATGTATTTCTTTACTGCTTATTTACCTGGTATATTGTGAAAATAATTTTCAACATGTTCAAAGTGATCTTGTCATCAGAGAAATATGGAATGGCTATTGCTGATCTCATATTGATAATGCTAATTGCCTGGCTCAATTAAGTCCCTTTCACAATTGTGGTGGGAAATAATGCAGTTAGGTGCATAGCAGAATGCAGCTATTGCCCAGGAGCAAACTGCACAGCAGGTAAAGTGTTTGCATGCATTGCCCTTGCATTTGTGTCCAGAGGAGGGAAAAAATAACCACACGGCCAGGAGAGACATGTTGCTTTCAGGAACCGCATTATGATCCACAGCAAAATCGTTTCCAACTGCCCCCATTCAACTGAAGAGTGCAGTTGAGGTTGGAGTAAAACATGTGGTTAGCTGCAAGCTTAAAACGGCCTGAATGGGCTTACTGATTTTTACCACTGGAAAACATAAACCTTTCAGGAAAATTATTGTCCTTTTCTGCTTACTTGTTCCAGGTCAGTGATGCAACCTGTTGACAAAAGGGTCAGTATTATAGCCCTGCCTTAACCCTTACATTACTGGTTCCCATTAGCACCCAGTCATGAGGCCCCTGCGCCTATGCTGCCTATATAGATAAGAGAGGTGTCCAAAAATGTTCCCAATCTGCATCTGGAAAGTAAAATGACATGCAGCATATTAATCATGTTCCATGTTTGCACCTGATCACTAAAGTCCATTTAACTTTCCCCTTGTGCACTTTTATCTCCCTCGGTCTGAGTCCTGCTGTACAGGGTCTGCAAGACATCAATTTCAATTCATTTGCATTCAATCAGTTCAGATATATGCTTGCAATAAATCATATTTTAAATCAGCGGTTGCCAATTGGTGGTCCGTGAGAAAATTTTGGTGGTCCGTGATTCTGGCTGGGGCACCCCTGAGCGGGGTCAGAAGAAGGATCCCACTGGGGGGATGCACCGTCCACAGACCACATCCCCAGTACAGTTCCCAGTACAGTTCCCAGGATCGGGGAAGTGGGCGGGCTGTATCTCTGGACACAACCCACCCATTCTCCCATCACAGGCTCAAAGCTGCAATAGGAAGTGGGTGGGGTTATGCTGTTATGACATCACTATGTGGGAGGGTTCTCCCCTTTGAGTGACACCCGGCTCCTCGCGCATGCCCGGTCAGGAGCAGGTAATTTTAGTGGTCCATGAGACAAAAAAAGGTTGGAGACCACTGCTTTAAATGATATTCTAATTATTACAGACTGATGTTCATTTCTAAGTTTGGCTTTAAAAGGTGATAAAGATCTTGGGATTAGAAGCTAGGGATCCTTATTTGAGTGGGGTAGCTTTCTGTGCTTCATGTTTGATTCAGGAAATGTTAGTTAAAGTGTACCTATCACCAAAATGTTTATTTTACTTTAAGGGTAGATTAAAGGTTATCAAAGGTAATTAAAGGTAAAGGTTAAAATCTACCCTATAAAGATTACTTTATAGGGTAGAATTTTTCTTATCACAATACAATTTCACATTTTTTTTTTTTTAAAAAGGAGGAACCCGCTTCCCTTTGCTGCAGTAAAGACTGAATGGGAGCAAAGGTTGCTCCTTCTGCACATGCCCAAGACTGGCGCAGAAGGGGCTTTGAATCTCATTTATGTGCCGTAAAATCTGCATTCTTTTTTTTTCCCCTTTACAGCGGCTACATCCCCCGATCTCGGGCCTGCGCAGTGTGAGATCAAGTGACGTATTCAGGAGAAAAAAGAAGACGGTGCATGAAGATGACGGCACCCGGCATGGATGAAGGCGGATTACGGAATGGTGCAGGACCCAATCGAGGAAAGCTCTGGAGGAATCGAGGAATCTGCTCAAGTAAAGATGTGTGATTTTTTATAGTTTATTTCTGCTTTAAATTATAGAATTGATAAAAAAAAATAAATGTATGCTTATGTTTGTGGGGTAAAAAAGGTTTATTTTTAATATATTTGTTGCATAAAAATAATATTATACTGTATAAATATAATATGCAATATATAATATAGTATTGAAAAGCATTAAAAGTTTTATTTCAGTGATACAACAACACTTTTATTACAATATAGGAAAATTGCTATCACATTACACAACACTGTAAGAAGACATTAGTGTGTCATTATGGCATCTACTATCACTATGGCAATCACAATTACAATGGCAGAACACATCCTCGGTTACTGCAGTAAAACAGCTACCTGTGAAAAATCTGACTACGGAACTTCAATTTTCAGCCCATGGTACTTTTTTCTTTTTTATAGAGGGGGTTAAACACAAAAAAAGATGTTAGTGATCTATTTACTTTCAAAACGCATTAATGAGAAGCTGATTTTAAGCGTTAAGGTGGGAGTTATAATTGGATAGCCCATACTAACATGGCAGAAAAACACATGATCCTTCTTTATGCATGCAACACACTACTGTTGGAAAATGTTGACTACTTTCACTGCCAAAGACTTCAGGTCTGATTCATTAAAGCTCTCCATGCCTGGAGAAGATACACTTTCATCAGTGAAGCTGGGTGATTCAGCAAACCTGGAATGAATATGGTCTAGGATTAAAAACATTTGCTAGCAAATAGCAAATGACTTTGAAGAAATCCATTCCAGATTTGCTGGATCACCCAGCTTCACTGATAAAAGTGTATCTTCTCCAGCCTTGGAGATCTTTAATAAATCAGGTCCTTTCTGTGTTCCTTTATTTTCTGCCCAGAGAGGATCTTGACTGGCCATGCCTGTGCGGGAGTTCATCCATCTCTGGCACACGTAGTCAGAAGCTGAGATTGCTGGGGTTCGCTGACAATCAAAGCTGATGCTGCACATGCACTGCTTTTTTAATTTTTTATTATTTTATAGTGGTGAGATCAGCATTTTTTTTCCCATCTATGTCATATATCGGGTGACATACGAAGAAGGAAGAAGTGTCAGGCACTTTCTCCGAGCCAATGGAGGATACCGGGACGGCACGGGACCTGATCGAAGAAAAACCCAGATGGATCTTCAGGAATTAAAGTAAGTGTGATTTTTTTTTTGGTTTAGTTCTGCCTTAAACCCTTAAAGAAGGGAAGGGTTGTTTCTTGTAACAACTGCATTAGTGTTCTTATTCTTATTTCTCCAGTTTAGTAACTCAACTGCTATTTTTATCACATACATCTACCTCGATTAAAGGGTTTCTATGAGCCTGGAGATAGGCTAAGTACACACCTGCAATAATTGTCATTGTAAAGGATCTTTCACGATCCTTTCCAATGACAAACGCCTGCACGATGCATGAACGAGTGCTGTACATACAGCACCATTCTTCTCTATGGAGAAGGGGAGGGGGTGAGCGACAGAGCAGCACCCCGCTGTGCTCTCTCTCCTTCAATTCCATTACGATCGTTTGTAATCTATTGTCCGTGGATCCGTCAGGACGGTTATTCGGATGATGGATGACAAGCACTGTACACACGCCAGATTTTCCCCCGATATCAGCCCTGAGCTGATTATGGGACGACAACCATTGCACGTGTGTACTTAAACTTTATAGAGAGGTTATAACATATTGCAGAAGTTATAGTGACCTTTACACAAAATGTGCTAGAGATGACTAATCCTGGCGGAACTTGTCCCAGAACCTATGGGAGTTAAATAAATCAATAATAGTATGAATTTGTGTTGGAAAAAGCTGAGAAAGTGGTGGCAGCTAGATTCACCAATTTCCCGTCTCTTTTCTTTGGTTGTATATTCTACTGACTTCACAACTGTGTGGGAGTAATCTACGATCACACAGCCCAGACTCCATAGCAAGATTGGCTTGGTTTAATGAATGTGTGTTATTTAAGGACAGCATGACTAGACAAGTTATAGGTCATAGTGAGAGGTCACATAAAGAGTTTCTAAAGATAAACATGTTCTCGGCATAACAGTTTCTCCAACTTATTGTCTTTAGATATATAGAGAGGGCAGCCACTGCCTGCTATGTGCATTCAATACAAGCTTATGGCTGGTATTGTCCACATACAGGACCACCCCGGAGGACCACCAGTTGATGGGAAGCCTGACCAATAAATTCCTATGTTGGGGGGGGCATTGGTAATGCTGACCACGCTCTTATATACATTGGTGAATACATACAGCGACATAAGGTGCGTACACACTTCCAATTTTTATCGTTCAAAACGAACGACAAACGATCGATTGGGCAAAAATCGTTCGTAA
>NC_092865.1:69503985-69525587 GCF_032062135.1 Pyxicephalus adspersus | reverse complement strand
GGCCATGTCGTTCCAGCACGCAGGTCTGATAATGGTAATGATATCCATATCTTGTTCTACATGTAGTTGATTTGTGGGATATGGATATCTACAAAATAATGTCGTTTTAGCAGGAGTGAGGAATTTTTTACTTGTACAGGCAACCAATTTTAAAGGGGAGGGGGGGGGGGGGGGGTTATCTACCACTTACCACTAATGTTGTGAAAATTTTTTTTAATACTACTGACCACTAATGATGGGATCGGGTGGAAATACTTGGATGAATTTTTCACAAATAGAGGTTAGGAAAAAAAAGTTGTTTAAAATGTAATGTTCCTGATTTTGAAATTGTATATGATCTATTGAATGAGTATGAACCCGTGCAGAAGTTGGGGTGTCCAAGTACCAGCAAGACCCCCCCAGGAATCAATATCCTGCTGGTGGTCTGCACAAGCCCGTAAATGGGCCAGTTAAGCCTACTTTCACTTCTTGCCCTTCTATAAATGTCCCATATGACCACATTTTTCAGAGATCCCTTAATGGGAAACATGTATGTGCAAATGGTACTTCTGCTTTTATTCTAAGTTGTTGAAACAGTTCCGTTGTTTTTTTGTTTGTTTTTTTTTGCTGGCTAGCAATGTTCCATTGACCTTTTTTATTGTTGGCTAACTTAACAAACTGAAGTCCTCAACCTTGAACAATTTGTACCAACAAAAGCTCTGTTTGTTTCTGGAACTGCAATAGTCTGGTATTCCGGAATTTCATTACACTAAATATGTTTGGCAAAGTTTGCCTTTTAGAAGAGGAAGCTTACCATGGTGAGGTTTAGGTGAGATGTGCTTAGACCAAATACAAATTTATCTCTTTTTAGGAACATTATAATTCTTTGTTTTTTATGTCTCTGTATACTCAGATGCTTTAAAACTTTATTTTGAGCTTCCATTCTCCAACAGAAAATTAGGAAAATTATTATTTTATATTAAAGTCTTGTAAAGTCAGGGGAATTACTAGCATTGTGACTTGGGAGCATGAGCAGAACAATGATGTAGTCCACCATGGTGGGTACGGCCAACTTGCTTTAACAATGAGAAGGCCTTGAAGAGAAACTGAGAATTAGAAATAGAGCCCACTTATGGTGTGCACAGAACAAAAATGACTGTCCTTACTCCACAATACACAAAGGACCATCTATCTTTTTTAAGTCCCTTTATCCTCCTCAGTTGTCCCTTTTTTTGAGTTCATATATACACCACCGAAAAAAATGTAATATTTCCTTACTGAAAAGTAATATTTTGCAATAAATCTTCCACCACCCTCCAAGGTTTAAACATGCCTCAGGAACATACGATCCCACGTGGCTCCCAGTGGCTGGAACTTTGCCAGACCCTCTGTCATTTTTTACCACAATGCTGAACCAGTGTCTAGATTTGACAGTGAGTGAGAATTAAAGTGGAACTAAACTCAAAACTTCAAAAAAAACAAATACACCTTTAATCTGCAGGGCAGTCTGATCCCTCCGAAGGTGTCCTGCATCGGGTCCCGTGTCATCCCGGCATCCATCCATGGATGGGTAACGCCATCTTCTCTTCTTCTTCCTGTTCTTCTTCCTATGTCACCCGACCCAGGCTCAAGATCGGGTGATGTAGGATGGAAAAAAATATTTGCCAAGTTAGATCGGCAAATTTTTCCCTTTGCGCAAAAAGGCTTCTTCTGGACATGTACCCATTTGTACCCCCATGAAGAAAATGCTCCTTCAGTGATCTTAGGCATGTGTAGAAGGAGCAGCCAGAAGCCTCCTGAGATGCGTGATCCTAGGCGGCTCTGCGCTCCCATTCTGTCTGAGATTTCTGAGGTTGGGGTGTTATTAGTAGCTAGGCCAATGGGCAACAAATAGGCAATAGAGACAACATGCAGGAAAATTGTAACAATTCCAAAACTTAAGGTGTAAACGATTGCAGCAATTATAAGTAAGGTTTGTAAACTTTTACTTACAGACTTAATATTTTAGGGCCTTGGACCTTTGACTGCACACCTTTCCCTCTAATATCAAAGGGTGAAAATAATATTATATTATGTGAACAGATCATTTTCTTCTGATTTTCCAGCAGAGCAAATTCTTGTAAAATCATATTAGTAGGAGGTGTTTTTGCTTTATTTCTGAATCTTTCTGATCATATGTCCCTGCCATTATTTAAACAAGCTTTGTTGACAGCTTGATCAATTGTTCATGCAAATGTTATCCACATTCTATTATCTACAGTACAACACATTATCATTTTCTTTACAGAAATATTTTTTTTCTCCTGTCTAAATGACATCATTTGCTTTGTAGATTACTCCACTTTAAGATTAAAACTAACATGAAAACAGTGTGAACAAGCCCCTAGGATACTTTCACCATGTAAACACTTGCTGTTCTCAAAACAGAGCCACAAGTTCAATAATAATGTGTAAAATGTATTAAAATGCATGTGGGTAGGCACAGTGTGTACCCGTGTCCCACATTAAAATCCAAATGACAGTATGTAGTGGCTTTAAAATGTAAATGCTCAGTTATACCAAATAATTTTTTTTTGTAAAATGTAGCATATTTATCCTTTCCAGAAATGTACAAGATATACTGTAAATAAAGCAGCCCAATACAAATGTTATCAATGTATGTTACACTAGAGAAACATTCTTATTTATAATTAGTATTATATTTATTTAAGGCTGCCATGTCTGCCTAATACAATTGCAGGCTCTGCTTCCTACTTACCGGTACGCAATATTGTAAGCTTCTCATAACGCAAATCTATAGGGCATAATTTTAAAACAGTGACTGTCACATATTGACTATTGCTAAATATTGCAGTCAGTGCAGAAAGAAGTAGGTAGGACTATGTGTGGCCAGGTGCTGACTGACTACAAGGATGGTGAGTAAGCAGTTACAATGTCACGGCCCCTACTACATCTTCTTACCCCACTGTAAGGCAAACAAATGAAAGTGGCTGCATTAGCCTCCCCCGAGGTAACCCTGAGTGTTACTCGGGGTAGAAAAAAGTAGCTAAAAGCGGTAACCCTGAGTCACATTCGGGGTAGGTAAACCTATGGAAGGTTAGTAAATACAGCGCTTACCTGATCCGCGGCGTACCGCGCTGTCCATCGCCACAATCTCCGTCTTCTTTCTTCTTCCTCCGGCGGGCTTCTGCACCCGATGAGTCACCGGGGGAGTTCCCGGTGATGTCGGTGCGTGTGTACATTGAGGCGGGGCAGGGTGGGAAATTCAAAATCCATTTGTATTGCATTCAATACAAAATAACTGTACTGAATTCAATACATTGGATTCATTTGTGTAAAATCAGTACATTGTTTTCAAGAACATTTATTTTATGGCATATATAATAGTATGAGTATAATGTAATTTAGATTAAAAAAATTAATTTTTTTTTTAATTTATTAAAAAAAAAATTTAAAAATTTACCATTTTTTTAATTTATTCAATTTATTGTTGTTACATGATTTTGAGTTTCAAACTTTATTATTCTCATACTAATATATTATACTGTAAATAAATTTTCATGAAAAACAATGTACCGCTTTTAGACATAAAACCAGAAAGAAATGAACCGCTAGGGAGGTTAGGTGGACTTTACTAGAATGATTGACAGGTGTTTGTGAGTATTTGCATGAAAAATGTAAGTGCAGCTTATAATTAAATGCTGCAGCATATATTTTTAATGGGTCAAAATTCTGTTAAGCCCAGCTATCGACAAGAAGCCCCTACTATGTCCCAATGTTAAAATAAAAGATGTGCTGACGGGGAAAACATTGACTGGGTCAAAGAAAAATGACACAACATTTTGTGGACTGATAAAAGCAATATTGTGAAACATGGTGGCGCAAATATCATGAAATATGGATGTTTCTCATTATGTGGGGCTATTTATCACATACTAAGGATCACTGATCAGTTTAATTATGTCAGAATTCATGTAGAGGTCATGATTCCTTAAGCTGTAGAGGAAATGCCGCCAAAATTGGTGGTTCAACAAGACAAGAACCCAAAACCCCAATAAAGGAGCAAAGTCTTGGTTCCAGGCCAAAATTGACATTATGGAGTGGCCAGCCCAACCCCTTAACCTTGATCTAATAAAAAACCCTTTGGTTTCTGAGGCAAAACCAAGAAATGTAGAGGAATTGTGGAATGTAATCCAATCATTCTGGGCTGAAATACCTGTTCAAAAGTGTTGACTCCATGCAACACAGATGTGCAGATCTTCTCAGAAATAGTGGTTATATAACTAAATATTAGTTCAGTGATTCAAAGGAAAGCAAACATTTTTCAGTTTGTAGATTAAATGTTTAAGTTTGTCAAGAAGCATGCAGACACTGCTATTATTTTGAGCAGTCTAATATTCCCTTTTGTTTGCTTTCTGTAAATGAATAACACAAATGTGATAAAAGTTTCTTAATGTTTGGAATTGGAATAGAATGTGCTGTGTTCCAAATGCATCTGAGTGTATGGAAATAAAAACTTTTATAAGGAATTTGAACTTTAATAACTATGTGTAGACTATATTGCTTGTTTAGAGAGTCCATTAGAAAGGATTAATAACCTTATTTAATGGTCCTTTAGGGCTTCCTCTTCTTCTGGTTCTGGTGATGGCAATCTTTCCAATTAGGCTGCTTATTCGAATTGGTCTTTTATCTCACCGGGGCCATCAGGGAGGGACAAGGGGTAATTCAATACAGGGCCCTGATCATAAGAACTTGAATTTTGCAATATTAAAACTTTTAATCATGGGGAAGCCAAGGAACTTTATATTGTATGGAGTCCAGAAATTTCTGATAGGGTCCTTGATTACATACAAAGCAATACCAGCAGTTACTACTGATCCTGCATTCTCCAGGACCACGTTGATGGCAAACCTACATACGGGATGAGAAGCCCAGAGTGCTGTCTGCCGCAAGACTACGGTGTAAGCATGTAGTATAAAAATGAATATAGCCAAAAAAAAAACGATAAATAGAGCGGGCTTTTTGAAACAAAAAGTGTATTTATATGTATTGTAAATATATGTTGCTAGTTGTACCCGACGCGTTTCACCTAATCTGGGGTATTAGTGGTCCAAATTGAACTTGTTATACTTTGTATTGTATTCAGTGGCCCCTAGGGCTTAAATCACATTGTTTCAAACCACTAGACTGTATGGTGGCCTATTTTGAACCTGTGGTGTTCTACACTATTTTGTTACAATATATATAAATACACCTTTTGTGCCGAAAACCCTGCTCTATTTCTCTCATTTGTTTTTTTGTCTATCTTACATATTTGAGGGTAGGCACCTAGATTATTCCAGAAATAACAGTGACAAGTACCAACACCTAATACTCCAGAAATGGACAACCAGGTTTATTTTTTTTCTTCAAGCTCAGTTCAGTTTTAGGATAAACATTTATGCTTTAATGTTTAAAATGTCATAATCACATTGCCACATAATGAATAAATGAGCTTTTGCGATATTTTGATCAATTATGCACATGAATATCCACATTTAAATATCTATGGGAGAACCGTTTATTCTTCCACACCAATAATTTTACTCTATAAATTTTTCCTGCCTCATCAGTTGCCATTTGTTTTGTTTTCAGTTCTTCTTAAAGGTTCAAAATGCATGAAACTCCTATAAAAACAATGCCATAAAGAAATGTTTATAATGAATATCTGCAAAATGAGCCATTGCTTTAAGGTCTTCTCCGCGTCCACTGATGGGTCTGTTTTTTTAGGTATAATATAGGTTAATTCAAGGAATACATCTGTTTCAGTGGAGCCCATGAGGCCACTGAAGGCTATAAAGTGTACGTGAGTTCCTTTATTGTTGCTTCAAACTGAAATTTTATCCTGTTAAATTTGTTATTAAAGTGCCAAGAGAACTCCATTTAGAAATCATGACTCTCCATCGCTGTTGTCTAATTTCTATTTCACATCTATATACAGATGTGCTGGGCATCATGTTGGCTTTCCACTCTATCAGGAGGATTTTTGTTATTTTAGGTATATGGGGAAAGCAATGGTGATCTGAAACATAGAAGGGTGGGCATGAATACCCAAAACTGAACAGGTGAACAAGAAATAAGACAGGGGGATCTTGCCCTGTGAGTACCCAATATGTGAGAAGCCAGTGGCCGGGTTCCCTATAGAAAGGGTCTACACCAGGGGTTGCCCACACTTTTTTGACTTGCAAGCTACTTTAAAATGACCACGTCAAAATGATCTAATAATAAAAAGTTGGACTTAATAACTCCTGTGCACGGTAGAGTTTATTTTGAAAGGCAGGGTTCCGTGATCTACTTGCGTTGCTGTTGCAATCCACCTGTTGCTAACCCCTGGTCTACACGTAAGATTTAAAATAAAGCTTGTCTGTATAGGGAAACAGTAATAAAAGGGATGAAATACTGAGAAATGCCTTCTGAGAAAAATGCTATTCCTGGTTTGTTACAGTGCCAATCATATAACCAGAAGCCAAGGAATTTTGTGAAAAGATCTGATCTCACACGATTATACACCAAGGCTTATATTATCAGCACCTATTATGAATCAAAACTTCCTATCTATCGGTATGTGTGCTTATATGTCATAAAAGGATGCGTTCTTTAGTTTCCAAGTATTACATTATGTGTAAGCCTCTTGACTGAAGGACTTATTATGAAGTATGTTGTGCTGTTTCTATATTTCTAACCCTGGAAGTGTCTAGAGAAAGTTGGTATACAGCACATACAGAACCAACACAAAGTGGGCATTTGTCAGAATTTAAATCTCATTCTTAAAATTAAAGTTCAACTCTTAAAAGTTTCCTCAAAGTTTTTTTCTTTTCACCTCCTTTCTGGTGCTGTCCCTCAAAGTAATCCTTATATGCCTGGTGATGGCTTCAGTCTGCAAACTGCTGTCAAAAAAAGGATGGAAAAATAATTTTATATATATATTGTAGCAAGATGAAATACATGATGCCATATTTACAGAGTATTTGGCATCATCTGCTCCCAGAAAAGAAGGCCTGGATAGGGCCAAGCATATTTGTAATGAGCAGAATTGCTGCATTTTATTTGAGATCCAGGCCCGGAGTGTCCTGGAAGGATTGGTTGGCCAGGCTCTCCATCCCTTTTCCAGGTCAAAGATTGAAAATGGTTCTGGGAGCACCTGGAGATATCTGCCTTTGAAATAGGGGAGTGACAGCCTGAGGCCAGGTGTGGCTCAGGTAGAAGGTCTGTGTGAAGCCGGTAAGCTGGAAGATCTCCCCAAGCTTGGGTCTGGTGGGCCTGCAACTTTGGAGAGAATGTAAGAGAGCCACAATTGCTACATTTTGTGCACTGAAGAACAATTGTGATCAAGAAGTTTGTTTTTTTTTATAGCAGAACAGACATAGGCTGTCCCTTCCCACCTGCTCACATTTTTTCATATTTATGTTTTAAATGTCACCAATGTTTTATTTCTAGTTGTAGGACAAGTTGTACCCTCCTCTGCTGCGGGCTATCCCTCTGATTTGTTTCCTTGAGATACCAAGTGAAGCATAATGAATAATGGTTGCTAATGCCAGAACTAAGGTCCTAATCTGGGCTTTGAGGTACAAATTCAGATGAAGACACAGACAAAGACACTTTTATCAAATATTCTGAAACATCCATTTATTTTCCCTTTAAAATATACACGGACCTATAGTTCATAAGAAATTTATCAAAGCTCAACTAAAACTTCAGCTATATCAAAACAAAAAGTGTTAGACACCCGGTTTTCTTTATAAAGCAGCCACATTCGTAATGAAAAAAGCCTGTCCCTGTCTACATTATAATGTAGTATATTGTAATATACGGTATTATACAGCCCTTGCCCATTTGAGGAAGCAGTGGTCTGTTTGCAGAGATCCAACATCCCTTTCAACCCCTTCCTGCAATAGAGATTGAAACTTCTAATCAGAAGAAAGCATGACCTTTGCTAATTGCAGAGCTATAGGTCTGACTTAGAAGGGTGCATGCCAGGTCACCCCTGCAGGAAGACTACTGCTTCCACACATATAGCAAGAGTTCTTTTCTGCAGCAGGAGAGCAGGCTATGGCTGACCACACTTTAACTTTTGTATTGGTGTACCTGAAATGTATATAGCTGATGTAAACAAATTTGATTTAGGCTTTATTTACAACTGCATCTTTGAGTCAAAAGATTACAATTACACCCAGTTAACTTCAGCTTCTGCAGCTTACATAGAAGAGATGTCCTGCTGCACCTCATACTTTCCCAAAACACATTGACCTGTCTAGCATGGCTCAGTGCAAGCAGCAGTTTGCATGGAAACACTCAACTGAAAGCTGACAAAATGATGCATGCTCTATCGGACTTGCTGCAGCTTCTAATACACACTGTGCAAAGTTTACAATGCACAGGTAAATCAAAGTAAGCAATACAAGTACAGGAAATGTGCCAACTTACCTGTGCATTACCGAAGGTAAGGGCAGATTTCAGCTTTAAAATTCATCGTTCTGCCAAGTGTATGGGTGCAGATTAGAAACTTTTGACTCAAAGGTGCAATTGTCCTTTAATCCCTCTTGGCACTTTTGGCTTAGTAATAAAATCACCCTGATACAACAAAGCACCCCAGACCCCTAGACAGCTTCCAGTGATCAAGACACCAATATTTTCCCATGGACACAGACTTGCTGTTACTTCTCACTCTTCCAAACAGTAACTTTTTGTTCTGGCTTGGCTCTATGGAACCATTCATACCATGACCCATCATAGATGGCAGTATCTTCCTTGCCGAGGATGTAGGAAGCCAATGCCAACTGGCAGGCTGTAACACCACGACGGCAAGTGATTGTCAGAGGCTTCTTCAGATCTATTCCTTTGTCCTGAAACAGACGCTGAATCTCATCAGGGGTCTTCTCAAATCCGTCTTCCGTCAAGAAACTGGTGAATGGGAGGTTTATGGAGCCCGGAATGTGCCCAGGAAATATTTCTGTGAATTGAACAAAGCAAATTAGTTGAAACAAGCAAACAAAATAATCCCTCCTATTATGTGTTACTTCCCTCGCCTCCTAGATTGTAAGCTCTTCAGGGCAAGATCCTCTCCTCCTTCTCTGTCTTTATCTGTCATTTGCATCCCCTATTTAATGTACAGCGCTGCTGTCAGGGTCCCTTCCGTGACGGAAGTTTGAGGATCTGTCAGACAAGCTGCATGTGAGATTATCTGACAGTCTCTTTGTTTTTACTTGTTTCTGTGTTGTTGTTTGTAATGAGAACTCCCCTTGCATCAGGTGCAGCTGGTGGTCATTACTGCTCCTCCATTTAGTCTGGCCTCACACTTCATGCTGTGCAGTTGATATTCACTGCTGGGTTGTGAATAGCTGGAGTGTTGAGCCATCCTGAGTTCCTGTTGATATCTGCTATAAGATAAGTTGCTTTACTTTTGGTGTATTGTGGTGATTTAGTTGTTTACTAGGCCTCAGGGAGACACTGGGTCCTTCATAGGGGAAGGAACCAGCAGTCTCAAGCCAGACACTACTGCCAGGGCTATGCAGGGCTACTAGGGCCTAGGTTCCTGTGTATGAGTACCCACCATCAGGGGATATTCATACGGTTAGGAGTTAGGGCTAGATTAGGGTGTCTGCAAGGGGTGACCATTCCCTTTTCCCTAGTCATTTGAGGCCTAGTAGTTTATACACCTTTCTGTTACCCTCCCCTCCCTGTTATACGTGACAGCTGCGTAATATGTTGGCGCTATATAAATAAATATAATAATAATTCCAGTAATCGTGACTTGTCTAACAAAGAAAACTGTTCACATGGGTACATGGACCATGGCGGTTTGAATCTGTCCTAGGTAAAATTATAAATGCTTTGTGTAATAGGATGAATGTTTCACAATGTCTCCAATCCACAATTCTATACTGTGGTTTTATTTCAAGAAAATAATTTCTCCACTAAACTGAACGTAAATCTGTCATCATCTCAACCACCAACGGTTTTGTGCCTAAATTAACATACCCAGCTTACTAGAGCCCGCACATTGCTGAAAAAATAATAAATCTGGTCCTGGGGATAGGAGTTGGCATGAGAACATGTGAAAGATCTGCAGCTTCTCTTTTATTTAAAAAGAAAAAATCCCCTACACATTGGTTCCCCCCTAAACTAAAAATACGTAATACCTATCCTTACCCTGAAAATAAGCTACACACCTTGAAGCATACCAGTGAATTTGACATTCATCATACATTCACTGCAGGTGTTGTTGTCAAAATTTAATGCTTTATAAACATACCCCTTAACCTTTCTGCCGGTCTAATTCTGTTTGTATTTTTATGTCAAAAGCGGTACATTGTTTTGAGTGGAAATTTGTTGTTTATTATTTTAGGCCTGTAATTCTTAACAATACCTCCCGGGTATGATGAAGTTTGAAACACAAATCATAAATTATAATATAATAAATAATTATAAAAAAATAATGAAATAATATAATAACAATACATTTAATTTAATAATTTTAATAAAAAAGTAAGAAAAAATTAAATTTGTCCAAACAAGGCTACAATAATAGAATAAACTTTTGAGTTTAATATTTGATTTTTTTTTTATAAGTTTATCACTGTGATCAATGTTTAAAAGCAGATTACAATGTAATGCTTTTAAATTTCCCGCCACGCCTCCGCAGCGTACCAACGCTTCATGCATCCCATCGATCGAGCCGAGGACGTGGCGTAGAATCAGGCTGGGGATCGCTGGAAGACGCTGCTCTATCTTGGGGACAAGGTAGGATTTCTTTATGCTACCCCGAGGTTACCACTTTTTGTACATAAAATTCACCCCGAGCCACACTTGGGAATACCAAGGTGGTTAAAGTAGATATAAACCCAATTACTAAATTCTAATTAAATATTTTAAATTCATGTGCTCATTACAAACAACAACACAGAAACAAGTAAAAACAAAGAGACTGTCAGATAACCTCACATGCAGCTTGTCTGACAGATCCTCTAACTTCAGTCACGGAAAGGACCGTGACAGTACCTAAATGCATCCCGGGAGGCTCTGCGCTCCCATTAGGTTTAAAGTTTGCCCCAAAGGTGCGCAAATTTTGAAAAGATACTGTAACACATTTTATTGAGTTATTGAAGGCTTATAATACAGTGGGCCTGATTTATTAAAGGTCGTCAAGACTGGAGAAGATAGACTATCATGGGTGAAACTGGGTGATCCAGCAAACTCGGAATGGATTTCTTGATGATTTGCTATTAGCTGACAAACATTGTCAACTCTGGACCAGATCCATTACAGGTTTTCTGGATCACCTAGTTTTTCTAATGATAGTCTACCTTCTCCAGTGTTGCAGAGCTTTAATTATTCAGGCCCAGTATGTATTCTCACATTTAGGGCGCACTTATTATACTGTCTTTCTTAAATTTAGCTAAATACATGTATCAAAGTGGAACTGAATTCTTGTTTGTCTGGGTGATACACTTAACTTTTGATATGCATCCTGCAGCAAATGATGCACAGGAGTTACAATGTTCGAGTATCTGGGTCTATTGGCAGCACTGCCATGTAGAAAGCTTAGGGGAGTTTTTGCATGGTTCATGCTTTGTGCCGTGCAGGATAAAAAATGTTTAAAAAATCAAGAAGTCACTAGGAGCTGGGAATTTTTTTTTGTGCAAAAGAGAATTTGCATGTCAAACTCCTCTACCTTCTGGTTACTTTTTGGGGGGTATTATTATTATTATTATTATTATTATTAATAAGCAGGATTTATATAGCACCAACATATTACATAGCACTGTAAATTAAATAGGGGTTACAAATGATAGACAGATACAGGCAGTGACACAAGAGGAGAGGATCCTGCCCAGAAGAGCTTACGATCTAGGAGGAGGGGGAAGTAACACACAATAGGAGGTTTAGTTTTGTTTTCATAGTACAAACCAGTAAACTAAAAACTAACAGCTACTTTCTTTACCAAGCCAGCCAGGCATGGATCTTTGATAAAAGTTACTATCTACTGAGTTACAATAGCTATTTGCGTCTCACCTAAAAAGACCTCTGCACTTTTTAAAGTCTGAATACAGAGCTCCATAGTTCAAAGTGTTTAAAACAAATTACAAGTGCACTTTGCAGCTGAAGTGTTGTACCTAACTAGTTGTGTAGATATTGAAGGAGAAAAGCACACTACAAACCTATTAAAGTATTAAAAATAATGACAATAATAAAATATGGCCCTGAAAATGTTCGAATGCACAAAGTAACAAGACAGGAAGAACTTATTGTATGATTGCAAAATGTTAGAATACAGGATTGTATATAATAAGCAACAATTTTGATGTTATAATGCTTTGCACTTGTATGTCTCTAGTTAGGCGTGTAAATAGCATGATGCAATATCCTTGGTATGCTGGTGTTTGAAAGTTTTCTTTCTAGGCATTGGAACTTTTTGCTCAGAGTATTTTTTCAATAGAAAACAAAAACAATGGATACAACATCCAGTGTCCAAAATGTGGGACAAATCAGGATATCAGGAAGATTTGCAATCTATGCATACTGTATTTTAAATACCCCAATTTACTATACCTCCTGGTTCAGGATCTGTCCCCGTGTAGCGGCCTGCGGGACGAGAGTCCACCAACTGGAACTCTTTGCTGCTTAGATTCCTCTGAATGTCTTCAAACTTTTTGACCAAAGAAGAATTCAGCACAGCTTTATAAGTCTCTGGTTGTGGCTTGGCCACTTCCGATGTTACCGGATATCCTTCCTTCTCCCAATTCCTGAACCCTCCATCCAGAACAAACACCTTTTTATGACCAAAGACCTTAAACATCCACCAGACCCTTGCCGAATAGTAAATGCCCACTTGATCAGCATCATACACCACAACATGGCTATCATTATTAATGCCAAGGTTGCCCACATATTTGGCAAAGGCAGATTCACTGGGTAGCATTACTTCATAGGGAGATGTCTTGTCCTTACATTCATCTATGTCAAAATATAATGCTCCCGGTATGTGCTTTTCATTAAACTCCTTGCGTCCATCTCGAATTGGTGGGTAGTAGAAGGATGCATCCAGTACACGCAGAGCTGGGCCTGGCTGACCTTTTTTCAGGGCTCCAGCTAGCCAGCTTCTTGACACCAGAGCCCGGGAGAGAAGTTGCTGGGACATTCTGGCAGAGCTGTTTAGGAAGCAATGTGCTGCAGTATTCAAAGCGTGGAGATTATACCAGAGGCTGAGCACTCCACTTCTGGGTAAATTCCAAGAGGCTGAATTATAGTAATTCTTTTTTTTTTTTTAACTCCTCGGAGTGCTGGAGGAAACTGTAACATAGATAAATCTTGGCAAATAGTAAAAAAACAGTGAAAAGCATATCGCTTGATTTTTTTTTAATTACATTTTTTCCTTTACAATTTTATTCATTTAAAGGCAGTGCAATTCTGAAGATTTTTCTGACAAATAGAAATAGAATATGCACTTGGGGGCTAAAAAAAAATGAAAAAAAAGAGTATTTATACAATTATTATAATAAAGTTGATCTCTTTTACAAATTTAAAGTAACACTGAATTTTGAATTTAAATTTGATAAAGCTATTTTCTGTTAATATAATCCTGGTATTGTTTGATTTAATCAGTTTTGTTTTATTTTAACTTTGTTTTGTTTATTGAGTTGTATTTCCAATACTGTGCTGTTTTATGATATATACATATATATTTACATATTTACTTACATACACTATATATATATTTATTTATAATTAGTAAATATTTTGATTATGATTTTATTTTTTAAATTTTACCGAGTATTTTTATTTAGAAAGATTATGCAGAGTAGGTCTCTAGTTTGGCAATGATATTTTGCATATAAAACAAGGTGTAACTAGAACACCCGTATCCAACTTCCTGGAACTTGGTGCCACCTTCCCCATTTCCTTATGCAACAATTGCAGCAATTCTGTTTTCTGGTATGAATGTAATGGAACAACACACAGCAACAACATAATGAACAGGTGTGTTTTTATATTTTTATCGGGGGAAGACTTTTCTTAGTGTAAACACAGATTGTGCAAAAGGTTGAATTGCTTAGAGTCAACGGGAAAAAAAATCAGCAAAGGAATGCACCAAAGATGTCTAGAAATTTTGGTTATGTGTAAAGCAGATCTGCTACCCTGCAAAGGTCTATGCTTTGTTTTAAACCAGTTCTAGGCTAGAATAATGAAAATCCTGGCACAACTGGATCAGACATAAGACAGGTACTTTAGGATCCAGCATTTCTGCTTATATCAGTATCAAAGGGAAAGTTTTATAGCTAATAAAAACTGTATTGCCACACCAACTCAGGGCGTGGGATTGGCATTAGGAAGATCTGTTGTGTGCAAAAGCAACCTGTGAAGATTAAAATCTTAAAATCATTTACATTTTAAATTTAAATTGTGATTTCCATACAGACACACTTCAAATCCCTTCTGAAATGCCATGCTACACAAAGGGTCTTATTTATTAAAGCTCTCCAAGGCTGGAGAGAATACACTTTCATCAGTGAAGCTGGGTGATCCAGCAAGCCTGGAATGCATCTGGTCCTGGATTTAAAACATTTGCTAGCAAATAGCCAATGACATTGAAGAAATCTATTCCAGGTTTGCTGGATCACCCAGCTTCACTGATGAAAGTGTATTCTCTCCAGCCTTGAAGAGCTATAATCAATCAGACCCAATGTGTATTATTTTTTGGAACTCCAACAATGAATTGCATAATGCAAGCACAGCAATACCTAAATATCCACATTTCACAATATATACAAATGCCCACTACTTACATTATTTTATATGTATGTATTAACCCTAGACATGTAATTTCATTTCTCTATTGGTGTAATAATTAGATATATAGTAAATATTGCTTTTTATCTCAATTTTCTACTATCCCCCAGGAAATCCATGGTGATTTTACCAGTTTGTTTTATTCTTACTCCCTTTATATCACACCAGCCATCTCTTTACTTACTTCTCCAATTCTTTGAAGAACTATAACCTAAACTTACCACTAGCAAAGGAATCTAAGGAAGGACTTGGGGACAGGGTGGCATTTTCCCCTGGGTTAGTATGACCATGGAAAATTGAACAGGCACTTCTTTCAGAACTCCATGGCAGGAGGATCTGAGGGACATGCCTTGGAATCGAGTGATCCAGCATGGCTCACCTCAGCTGGCACTTTGACAGCTAATCATACACTCACATCACAATACATCACAATTGACAGCCCGGCAGCAGTGTGCGGTAATAGCACTGCTCACTGCCACCTGTATTTTCTTTAAGGAGTTGCCACCGGGGGAAGCTGCACGTAGCGTCGCCCAGGAGGCAGCGGTTCCCTGGCACCAGGAAGCGGTAAGGCAGGGGTGTCAAACCCCGGCCTGCAGGCCAAATCTGGCCTGACACGTCCTTTTTTTGGCTCCCAAACAAATTCTAAATATGAATTGCAGCTGGCTCACCACTACTGCAGTCCGTAGTATCGGCAGGAAAGCTGCAATTCATATTAAGCTGCTGTTCTATAGACGCAAGTACAATGCCGCTATTACAATTCCCAGCATCACTCATGTCTCCAGACCAGCGGCCTCTCTGCCTATGTGTGGCCCCGCATTTTATAGACACAAGTGATACCAGGAATTGTAGTAGCCGCATCACTCTTGTCTATTGAACAGCAGCCTATGTGTGGACCCTGCGGAGTTTATTTTTTATTATTTTTTTCAGGAATTATCAGGATTATTATTATCAGGAATTATCATAGAGCTATTGTTATATTAATTGTTTTACTGTGACAGAGAATGCAATGTGAAACCAAATGAATGCAGCCATTGCATTCTCTGCCAAATTAAAACAATTAATCTCAATAAGAGGAAACAAGAACACATGAGAAGAGCATGCAATAATTACTACATGCTCTTCTCATGTGTTCTTGTTTCTTCTTAGTGAGAATAATTTTTTCAATAAATTTTAGGTTTGGCCCGCGACTTGGTCTAAGTTTTTAACTTCGGCCCTGTGTATTTGAGTTTGACACCCCTGCGGTAAAGGCTCCGCAACCTCATGGCCAGTGTGAACAAGTCATATACCAGCTCGTTTCCCATGTAGACTTCAAAATACACGACCCAACACAGAAAGTTTGTAGTACTGACCTTGATTATATCAATGCAGTACAATGATAGGTCTAAAGTGTAATGTGTTGGCCTAATACAAAAAAAAACTAAGGATCTGGTATGTAACATTGACATAACTATAAAAAGTGTTAAACAGAGTATCAGATGTAAAACACTAACAAAGGAGGAAAGAATAAAAATTGCACTGTAAATTTTACTACTCAATCAAACTACTCTAAAGTTTAGATATTGGTAACATATTCATAGTACCCATTATAATATGACAGTGTAGTATAGTGCCTGTACGTGATATATTGATAGAAAACAAACATGTGGTTGCTCCATATAAACCTGGTTATTTTTCAAGATACATATTTAAATGTATTACTGTTTTTCTAATTGTTACCTATATGGGTAATGAAAAAAAACAATGAAAAAAAGTTCAATATACTCAATATATATTGAATATATTCAATATATATTTTTTTATGTATTAAAATAAAGAATCTTATTTGGCATGCTCTATAGGAGGGACATAAAATTATTTCAATTGGCTTCTTACTGGTAATGTATAATTAATGTACCACATCCCCAAATAACAACAAAGAGAAACAATCGTAGTCCCAGACTTGGGCTAAGAAACTGAAAACACAGATAAACACCAAATATTTCAAAACATATTTTCTGCGATATACTATAAAAAACAAGAGAAAGAAAAAATGTTTTTTATGTTGCATTATAAAAAAAACATATTTACATATTTCAACATCATTGGTCACAAAAGAATTTACTGGTTTCTAAATAAAGCACAACTATCACATAATTGCTGAATTTGCACCCATAAATCTCTCGCATGTCTAAAGATTATCTGAGAGAGCTCTAACACTCTTGATGTGTTTCACAGAACTAGTCTCCTTCCTCAGGAGTACCATAATAGAGCAAATAAATCAGGGGTGCCCACACTTTTTTGGCATGCGAGCTACTTTTAAAATGACCAAGTCAAAATGATCTACCAACAGTAAAAACTTGGACTTAATAACTCCTGTGTGCGGTAGAATTTTGATCTACTCGTGTTGCCTTTGCGTTCTACCGGTAGATGGCGATCCACCTGTTGCGCACCCCTGCAATAGAGTGATGATTTATGTCAGAAAAAAAGAGAAAGTTGGCCTGGAGCTATTTAGGCGAAGGGCCGCATGACAGGGTAAGAAGGGAAGGCAGGAAAAGCAGGGCTTAAGTGTAAAAAAAAAAAAAAAAAAAAATGAGAGAGAGAGCGGGAAAAAGAAAGTGCGGGAAATTAAAAAAAAAAAAAAGTGCGAAAAGATTACCTGTTTTGATTGGGGGGTTATTGGTGCAGAGAGAAGACTTAAAAAGGTACACAAGGGGAGGGGATAGGCAATTATTCTGGGAACAAGCAACTTCCACCCTCCCTCCCTGTTTCTTGGCAATAAGGTTTGGGCATTTGTCATAGCAGCAGGGCGGTTTTTTACTAGGCCCATGAATGGGGTTCGGGAAGAAAGGGAACAAGGGGGTAGGGCCTATCAGGGGACTGGCTCTGTTTCGTTAGTGGTGGTCCTGCAGGACACTTGCTTGTTGTGGGGGCTAGGTGTTAAAAGGGCTTACCCGCTAATTGTCCCCGAGGCAGTGTGATAGCGGCTGGGGGCCTGGTTAGTGAGCGGAGGTATTTGGTAAAACGATTAGGATGGGAGGAATTGTTTCATGGACCTAGAAAGAAAACAATGGCTGGTGGAATAAAAGGCTGTCATGAAAAGTTAGTTGTTTTGATGTTGTACATATGTTGATGTATATAAAAAGTATGGTAATATATACAATGGTCAATAAAATGAGCTGCTATGGCCAATTTAATCCAACAAATGGCGTTGTCTATTTTAATGGGAAAGTTGGGTTAGATTGGGGAAGGTGCAGTTCATGGCTTCCTCTGCTGTGCGCTAGTCATGAGAATAAATATATTGTATACACACACTCTTCCAATATGTATAAAACATTTCAACTTGCCATAGTTTCTCAAAAAAAAAAAAATGACTTGTTAATGTGACTATGACTATGCGAAAGGCAAGCTTGTGGATGAAAACAAGCACAAGACAGAAAACCTGACTAAGGCTATGTACACACGTCAGATGATTCTCATCCGAAAATCGTTCCAGGTATTGGACAAGAATCTGGTGTGTGTACATCGCTCGTTGTCTGAACGACTGTCCTGGCAGATTCATGGACGAGGAGCGTTACCCTGTTTCCCCTATGATAAGGCACTGTCTTATATTTTTTGAAATGCCAAAATATGTCCTAGGTCTTTTTTTCAGGGAGATGTCTTATTTTTCCATGAAGAAGACTACGGTACACATTTATTGTTGAAAATCACTCATGATCACTCATGTGCCATTGATTGTCCCCTTCTGATCACTCTGTGCCATTCATTGTCCCCTTCTGATCACTCATGTGCCATTCATATTCCCCTTCTGATCACTGACTTACTTTTTTTTTTTGCTTCTACGGCCGGGTAACAGACTCTGTTAAGGCAGGGATCAGCAGCTTGCTCGTCCTTCCTGGTGCAGAGTCGTGGGGTCGCGTGTGCGGGCTTGTTGTTACTTTCAGTTTCGCTTTGCACTGCAGCCAGCATCGAGGAGTCACACAGTATCAGGTATTGGAGGATGTCTTATTAGCTGGGGGTGCCCTATTTTTATTATTTGAGCAAAAATCGGGGGGTGGCTTATTTGATGGGGATGCCTTATCATTGGGGAAACACGGTAGTAATGAAAGTAAAGGGGAGAGAGCACAGCAGGGTGCAGCTCAATTGTTCTCCCCTCTCCATGCATTCGTTCATGCATCGTGCAGTCATTTGTCATTAGAAAGGATTGTGAAAGATCCTTCCCAACGACAATTATTGCACGGGTGTACGTAGCCTAATGAAAGTGTGTCCAGTATTGTGGACATTAGAGTCTAAAAAAAAACTTTTCTTAATTATAATATGGAAGAGAAAATCTACATATGAAAGTGGTGAAGAGCATCTTGTTTGCATACTGCAACAATCCCTAGATTTACACAAGCAGCATGAGCACAGAAAGTTCTGCTAGATAAAGGATTTACAGGAAGCAGAGCTGATCTATGCCTATACCCTAAACAAATAGATGTCACACGGATGTATTTGTTAGTCTGTGTGCATGACTTGATTATAGCTCACAAAAAGAATGATGAAATAGCAAAGTTAGCAGCAGTGCTCGCTCAGCAGTTTGAGACTAAAGACCTTGGTGAGGTGATCTATTATCTAGGAATTGACATACAGCGTGAGAATGATGGCCATTTCCTGCCGAAACCGACCTACAAAAATTGATTCAGTTCTTCAACAGTTCCACGTGACTGAGCCTAAAGGGCCAAGGACATCCATCGACACGGCTTATCCAAAGTTGTAAGGAGTAGAAGATCTTCTTTCAACTTATGAACAGTACAAGCATAGGGGGGACTTCTGTACATCGCAACCACTTCATGTCCAGACATTTCAGCAGCCATGCGAATAAACATTAAACGTAAAACAGACCTGAATGCAGTCATGGAGTTATGAGCAGTTATCTCAAACATAAAAATGATTGGCATCTGAAATTGTCAGAAATTGGTGACTTATTACAGAATATGTAGAGTCTGGGCAAGTGACTATAACATACAAATCCACAGGTGGTTACCTATTCAACTCAGGAAACAGCCCTGGTCCAACACAAAACACACCTCGTCTATAGAGACAGAATACATTTTTGTTGCCTATGCCAGTCAATATGTCCTTGAGTTGTAGTGGTTACTGAGGAGTAGCAGTATCCCAGCCCCCTGTCTTATTTGGGGACAATCAGGCATGTGTTAAAGCGGACCTTTACTTTACATAAAAGGGCAGACAACCCTTTTATTTAAAGTAAAAACTTGGGTATTTTTTTTTAAGTGTAACACCTAAAGTTTGCAACACCTCCCCTTTCTGTCTTGAGCGCCAATCTTTTTTTCCCAATCTACGTCACCTGATTTAACACCTGCGCAGGGACATAGGAAGAAGAACCCAGAATAAAGGAGAAGAAGATGTCAGCGCCTGGAGCTCCTTCTGCACCAGGCTGAAGACGGATACCGAGACGAAGCGGAACCCGATGGAACCCGATGGATAGACTGATTTGCGGGATAAAAGGTAAGTATGTTTTTTTTTGTTTGGGTTTACTTACACTTTAAGCTTGCAACCAGTGGAAAGATCAATGCAAGAACCAAGCATTGATCAATTGATTGATTGATTGATTGATTGATACCATTGTCAGATACCATTACATTACATTTAGATCACAAATGGGGCTGACATGAATAGTAGTTGTTGAGTGAGGGTGTTGTATTTTATTACTAACAACTGTTTTGAGGTCATCATTGCTTTTCTCTTCTTGTCACTGAATGGCAAAGAATGAATGAATGAATGAACGAACTCTTGTGGATATTTGTAGTTATTTTTTGTTATGCTTTATTAAAAAAAATTAAGCTATGGCCCCTTCCAATCAAATTGATGTTTATGTGTCTTTAATGTACTAAGAAGGGACGAGGTACCGAGTTTATGGCCCTGATTTATTAAAGCTCTCCAAGGCTGGAGAGAATACACTTTCATCAGTGAAGCTGGGTGTTCCAGCAAACCTGGAATGGATCTGGTCCAGGATTCAAAACGTTTGCTGGCAAATAGCAATTGAATTTTAAAAATCCATTCCATGTTTTCTGAATCACCCAGCTTCACTTCTGAAAGTGTATTCTCTCCAGCCTTGGAGAGCTTTATTAAATCAGGGGCTATATGTCAGGTTACAGGCCTATGCTCCTCGACAGCCAAGAGAAGGAACAAAGTTCCTCAGTGTTTCATTGTACAGCACTATGGTATATGTCAGAGCTATATAAATCTATATATATATTTAAAATTGAAACTATGTGTGTACTCGAAAACGGATGGAGACATTTCAACCAAACTTACCATACATATGACTGAGACTCATATGAGTGCACCAGTCATCTTTGTACGACGCTGTGCTATATGTCAGAGCTATATTTGGATATATGAATGTTTGTGTGTACGTCATCACTAGAAAACACATGGAGATTTTTCAATAAAACTTGCTAGACATATGACTGAGACTCGTGTGTGTGCACCACTGATCTTTGTACAGCGCTGTGTTATATGTCAGAGCTATATTTGCATGTATGTATGTGTGTATGTATTGCTCAGTGACAGTGTGCCTTTTGATTTTATTTTTATATACTTTTTTTTGGACTCTTTTACAAATTTCTGGCCTGTAATAATGCCTTCGAGAAAACATAAGGCAATTGGATGAGTGCAATCAAAGGCAAAACAATGAAACAACACTGTAGACGAGAAAATCACTATAGCTTTATTTGATTCCTTTTCCTGTATATTATAAGATTGCAATAAATAAATACAAGGGCAACGCCGGGCATTACTAGAACTCAGTTGTACCC
>NC_092865.1:69432251-69503373 GCF_032062135.1 Pyxicephalus adspersus | reverse complement strand
ATGTCATTAATCTGGTTTTATCCCACACTGCACATACAATCTGCTGCCAATCGCAGCCTATGCCGGGGGATTATGAAAGGACCTTGCTGTGACATCTACACTCCTCTCTGTCCTAATCAGCATTTCGGTGAAATCTCGCCTGTGCATTGCAGGACCACTCAGCTTTTGCACACATTGGGAAACTAAACCAGCTAGGGTAAAGTATGTAGGGAATATACAGCAGGAACTAAATCCGGATGATGTGTACCCTGTATGGCCAACTTTGATAATAAAACTCTGCTCTTACTTGGCAATCATATTTTTTATTAGATTTCAAGGTGTTACAGGGATTACAAATATGTGCACACAGTTCTCTCATGCCTTTTCCTAGTGACCATGATGCCTTAGTCCAGGGGTGCCCAACAGGTGGATCACAATCTACCGGTAGATCGCCAGGGCAATGCGAGTAGATCACGGAGCCCTGCCTTTCAAAAAAAACAAACTCCAAGTCTACGTTTTTATTGCTGGTAGATCATTTTGACTTGGTCATTTTAAAAGTAGCGTGCAAGTCAAAAAAGTGTGGGCACCCCTGCCCTAAACAATGGCCTAGGTGGGCTGAAATTGGCCCCCATCACACCAAAGAATAATATACCTTTACCCACATTTCTTGGTAACTGTTGGCCAAGTCTAAGTCGACCACCAGATTTGGAAAGCCACTTAGTATGAAGAAAGAGTTAACGTAGCAAAGTGTCATACAGTACATGTAACTGACCTCCAGCAATCTTTCTGAACTCGTCAGTGGGGCGAGCATCTCTCCTCCATAGTGGGTCTCCGAATTGAAGTCCCAGAATTAACATCAATGGGATCCTGTCTTACTGTACCTCTCTTCTGGGTTCTATCTCCTTCAGCTTCGCTTCCCTAAAGTTAATCCTCTACCACTGGGAACCAAGCTCATCCATTCAGTTGTTCAGGCTCCAGACCCTGGCCTTAGCTAGGCCCAGGGGCCGCAGGGATGACCTGGCCTGTCTTTGCCCTGGCTTGTTCTAGTAAACCATGGTGAGGCCCCCAAATCTCAGTTCCCCGCATTTTTACCCATTTCAAAGCCTACCTGAAAAGACACTAAACTTCACAATGGGTCCAACAGGTAAAGCAGTAGGTTAGTGTTTGGTTCCTACCTTGAAAAGACTGGGTTCTTCCTCTGCACTAGGTAGTCAACCATCACTGCCTATTGAGAACAGAACTGTCCGGCATATGCCAAAATGAACGCCTTATACCTTAAAGGGACCTTATTCTACAAAAAGGTCACTACAGGTATAACTGCATGTTTGCTAAACTGTGTACATTAGTACTTGTCCTATGCTTAAAAAAAAATATGATAAATTATAATAATAAATGTGATTTTAATAAATTTGTTATATCCTATGATACCTTTAAAATCCTGCTTTACTGATTTTGTAATCCCTGTATTTCATATAGGGACTATAGGTGCTTGTTCAAATGTTCTAGTATTGGGGTGTGGTATCTGTATTTGTGAATATAATTGGGGATCCACTTAAATGGTTAAAGTACAGCAGGCTGCAGTTAGAACCAGTAGGCTGCATACTGCCGGCAGTATTGCTGTAAGCGGAACTTCTCTTTATTGAAGGTGACCCATATTAGCCTTTTAGAGGTTGTTACGGTAAATACAAATGCATCATTTTTTGTGGAAGTGCGGGTAAAATTGTATCCATTTGTTTATCTTACACAGAAGCTACAACGTACATTGTATATACAGTGACCATTCAGCAAATTGCATTACAAGTCAAGCTATGTGCCAGAGAGAACAGATGATCTAAGCTGGCAATGTGAGAGCTGCACAGAGCTCTAGGGATTCTACAAGTCAATTTTGCTGTATGCTAGACAAACAGCGTAAAGGCCAATATTGTGCAATATATTTTGTTTTGCTGCAGATAAAACGCCAGTAGCTTTACAAGTATAATTATGCCTTCTTGTGTCTATTCCTCCGTGCCTTCATCTGTTTTGTCTTGACACCAAACTTTCCCAGGGTTTGGACTATTTATTTTATTGATGCTGCTTTTACACAAGGGGATCTAATCATTTCATTCCAGAGAAAAGAAACCTGCCAGGAGAAAAACATGGAGGCCGCCATTGCCGACTGCTCATTCTGTAATTACTAGTTGCTTGATTATTATATTGTCCTCTGTCTTTATTACTTTGAGCCACTGACCCAAAGAAAGTATGCAGACAAGGACTTCTGACTTTTCTGATTAGCAAACTTGCATAGGAAAACAAGGGCTTAATATGTTCATTTAAGTGGAGCCCGAGGCCATGACAGCTGCCTATTCGGGATGTTTGCCATCACCTTACTGTTTTTGTAGCTGACCAACATCATTAAATGAATTTATGATAGTCAGTAGGGAATGAGGGAAAGGGCCTTGGGCAAGGAAGGGTATTTTTTTCTTTTTATTTTTTTTAATACTACAGTGCTTTTATGTGACCGGTAACATTATGAAATCACATGTGACTTTACTTGAATTACTTTACATAGAAGAGTAGACAAAATACATTTTTTTTTTTTTTTTTTTAAAAAGGGTGCATCACCGCCCTTGTCTTGATTGCTGTGGCGATCAAGATTTATTGGTAGTGCAGAGCCTCCCGGGATATCTACGTCATGCAACCCAGGAGGTTTTGGCTGCTCCTTCTGCACCACCACCAAGCGGAAAGAGATGCCGATCTCACAAGTGCGCAGTGAGATTGTCTTTTTTTTTTCTCCCCACACCTGCGCAGTGTGAGATTGGGTGACATGGCAAGAAAACCGGAAAAGAAGATTGAAGATGGTGGCGCCCGGCCGTGACAAAGCGCTGGGATGAAAAGAAGTCCCAGGACGATGCAGGACTGGATCGTTGGAATGACCAGTGCCATCGAGGGATCTACGGGATTAAAGATTAGTGTAATTTTTTTGGTTTTAGTTTAGTCCTGCTTTAAGGCCTCACATTTCCAGTCAGATTGTGGTGCATTTACCACTTCCTTACGCTAGGAACTGCTACCTCTTGGGAGATCCTATTTCAGAGGTCCCCAACCCCCGGACCCACTAGTGACAGGTGGGCTACGGCTCTGGCCAGTGCACCCACCAGCGGGTTCAGAAGAAGGACCCCACTTAGGGGTGCATCGGCCAGAGCGGCGGACCATGTCTCCCAGGGACAGCGCAGGCTCGGGGCGATGGGAGAGTGGGCAGGTTCTGGCATCATGATGTCACTTTGGGGGGAAATTTATTTCCCTTTGAGTGACACACAGTGCACCGTGCATGCGTGGTCCGGAGTCCATACATTTAATGGTCTGCGACCTGCATCTCTTTGCGGCAGTCCCATATGGAATAAATAGGGGTCGCAGTGAGTGGTATTAGTACTGCTCACTGCTGCCTCAAGTGGCAGGTGAGTGAGATTGTTTGATCACAGGAAACATTTGCTGAGAGAAATATGCTAGCTGATCTTCTGCTGAAAATGCTAACTACCTGGTTGCCATGTTAGTAGGCCAGTATTACAACCAGCCATATGGCATTTTCAGGTTAGTAATATTTGGCTCCATAATGGTCTCAGTATGAGTTTCCTAGAATGAACAGCAAGGTAATGTAATGAGTAATGAATCAGTTTTATACTTCCTATATTTTTGTATTTTAGAGTGGGTGGTACATTTCCTGTAAAATAATGAGGTGGAGCATATAATAGGTCAATAGCTTTACAGAAATGTCCATACAATTTCACGTTTGAACACTTGCAAGGGAGAAGCAGTTGTCAACTACTCCGGCACTGGAGCTCCAACACACCGGCACTGCCAATTCAAAGCTTTCAACTGTTATTGTCAAATCTGCTTTCTGCGCGTCTTTAGTGGTTCTATTACATTGTAAAAAGGTCAAAATTATTTACCTATGTATATTTTTTTTCTAACATCTTCTACAACACATTTTTGCAAAGCAATGTGGCTCTTATGGAATGGAACTGTGCAGTCTTTTCCCCTAAAATTCTGAGACTCTGATCATTCTAATATTATTATTAATAAACAGGATTTATATAGCGCCAACATATTACACAGCGCTGTACATTAAATAGTGGTGATTCTAAGGCAGACATCAATTTTTACAGACTGCTGCAAGCCGCTGGTATCCATTTATTTATAGCATCCTATGATAAATGGCTCACATGTATTCCTACTTTGATCCAGGAGGCTTTGACTGAAGTAGAGGAGACTTGGTTTTGTGGTGTGATCGGCATGACAAACGTATTTAATTTGAATTCTTACATCCCCTCTAATAATCTCTAACTTAGATGTATAGGATGGGAATACTATAAAATATGGTATAATGGTTGCAGTATATATTTTTTTTACCTGTTGTCCCAATCATTACACTGTGATACATTATGTTCAATAAATAAAATACAAGGAGGTTATGATGTTGTAGCAGTTTACCCATAGAGCTGTGCCAAATTTATCTCTACAATAGCTTCCACCTACAGCTTCTGTGACCCAGTGTTAAAAAGCATTCAGAACATAAATTAGATCACAAGGAGGTTAGCTGCGGGTCAAATACACCTATTATTGAACCCTGAATCCTAAAAACACTTTGAATATATATCACATTGATGCCATGGCCACAAATGCAAAGTCTGTCAGTCCAAGCCCTAGTTATATTTATACAAATAAAAATCTAAAAATGCAAATACCTGTTTATACAACTCAGCCATGGCACTAACTGGTAGGGATGAGCGAGAAACCCTTTAAAAGTCTCACAAAAATTTCCTCGAACCTCCGATGGGTCCGCAAAATTTGGGCAAACCGATATCGTGAATTCCATTAAAGTCAATCGGACGACTTTTTGAGTGATGGACAGCGTACAGAAGGCAGCATAAACATTAGGACATGAGAAAGGGTGGCGTGTGAACTCAACCCGCTAGCAGAAGTCTCTGCCGTCAAAACAGTAGGGGACCTCATTGCTAGGTGGCATCATGATCTGGATGACATGTTACGAATGCCACCCATAAAGTTGTGGAGAAGTAGCGTGGTGACATTATGCAAAGGGATGGAGGACCAGAAACGGAGCGTGGGTCAGCGAGAGCAGTGGCAGTGCGTGCCCTCTGGTCAGCTATCGCCAGGGGAACTGCATTGGTAAGGGTCATCTAGAGCTGGGTGTAGTGCATCGTCAATGCCACCCAGAAATGTGTAATACAATTTTAGTGAATGAAGTGATGACAGGTGGCAGCCACAGCAGGAGGAGGAGGTGGTGGGCCCTGAGACAGATCGTGGAGCACATTGGTAACTGGCATCTAGAGCTTGGTGTGGTGCATCATCGATGCCACCCAAAAAAGTGTAATACAATTTTAGTGAATAAAGTACTGACAGGAGGCAGCAACAGCAGGAGGAGGAGGTGGTGGGCCCTGAGAAGCAGCGGGGACCGCATTGGTAATTGGCATCTAGGGCTGGGTGTAGTCCATCGTCAATGCCACTCAGAAGTGTGTAATAGTGCCAGACCAAGATGTTTTGTGCACCAGCACTGTTGCTGTGGTCTGTGGTGCCAGAAGCGTTAGGAAGGTAGACAATATTGCTAGTTTGCATCATGAAGTAGATGACATGAATGTCAACCCTCAATCTTACAATATTTACCTGAAAAATTAGGCAAAGGCAATGGTACCTATCAGTGTGGCAGTACTGGGGGTTTTCATCTGCAGTTTGTTGGCCTTCCGGAAGCAGCAGAAATGTAGAGTATATTGCTAGCTGGCACAATGATAAGCAGGACATTGGCGATGAATGCCACGCCTGTACGTTGCGATAACTAGCCAGCCACAGACTCAGCACAGGGGCAGTGTGGGTTCACAGAAGCATTTGGTTGGCTAGTGAGTCCTTGTGTCAGTTAATCAGTGACATCTGCAGTGGGGGTATGATAGTTGTTAGTAACCCACCTTTCATTCATTTTTAAAAAGGCATCCCCCTCATAAATGCTGTTGTCAACACCACCACCTCCAGCCAGAAAAGAGCCAATGTAATCACGCACCATGAGCTTCATCCCTTCTCGATGGTTATGCCCCCACACTTCACTTGTTCGAGGTGGGCCGCATCAGGTTTCGGCAGGCATCCAGAAAATCCCCCCTGCCTTGGCCTAGACTTTTGGATGTGTGCAGCCTGCTGCCGCTACAGGAGGATACGGTGGAGGCCATGTCTGCCTGAGCTCCCTGTGTGAATGTGGTGCGTGGAACTCTTCACACAGCCGGTCATAGTATTCTGTTTAGGCAGGTCACCTTTTCTTTCTCTTGCGCTGGGTTGGGTAGAAATTGTGACATTTTGTCTTTGTAGCGGTGATCCAGAAGTGTGGCCAGCCAGCAATCATCCTGGTTTTTGATGCTGCAAATGTGGAGGTCCTTCTGTAGGCATCGCAACATGTGGACACACAAATGGAAGAGTGGTTCCCTGGGCTCATCCTCCTCCTGTCCCTCAGTAGGCGCCAAAACATCTTCCTTCTCATTACCCATCTCCTCCTCTTCAAGCTGCAGCAGTTCCTGTTGTTCCACTGCACAATGCCTGAACGGGTCCTGTTCAGCAGCCCCAATATGGTCTCCCTTATCAGCATTGTCATATTCATCCTCCTCCTCTTGGAACTCTTGATGCTGACCAGTGTCCCTTCTTGCTCCTCCTTATGCTGGCTGTGCAGTATGGAGTGTAATGTCACCCTCATCCTCCTCCCCTCTTTCTTCGCCTCCTCTCCCATCGCCACGTTTCATCAGGCCACACAGGGTATTATCAAGCAGAAAGATAATGTGAATGACGTCCTTCCAGCCTGACCACTCCCGACTCACAACGTTTGTGGCCTGCTCTAACGGGGCCAGTACCTTGCACAGCATCTCCATCTGCAGCCACTGATCACTGGTAAAAAGTTGTGTGGCTGTACCAAGGGCCCCACTGCCTCCATGCACCAGACTGACCAAGTAATGGCAGATGGCTAGCTTTTGCTCACACAGACGCTGGAGCTTGTGCAGGGTGGGGTTCCATCTAGTCAAAGTGTCACAAATCAGTCTATGCGGTGGCAGCCTCTGTTGGCTGGGCTGGATCTTGCTAATCGCTGCGGCGGCAGTAATGGAGCGGCGGACATGGCTGCAGGTGGAGCCGAGCTTGTCTCAGTAAGTCCTCCAGTCCTGGGTATGGAGGAACTCCTGCACCACCAGGTTAAGTATGTGCGCAAAGCAGGGCACATGTGTTATGCAGGCCATGCGCAGCACAGCCACAAGGTTGGCCCCGTTGTCGCACACTACGTTGCCTGTTGTAAGCCGGGAGGGCGCCAGCCAAGCCTCAACCTCTCTGTGCAAAGCGGACAAGAGTTCTCTGACAGTGTGACTTTTCTCTGGGGTGGCCCATGCTTTCCTACCACACCCTCGGCAGGGGTACCAGGTGCTTTAATGGAGTCAATAAGGGGGAAGAAGAGGCGATGACGTGGTTGCACTTTCTTCAAGAGAACGCAAGTACTGCTCCCACTTTGGTTTGTGGTTCTTGCGCATGTGGAGAAAGCAGGGATGTTGTACCCAAATGTGATTCAGCCTGTCCTCTGTGAATCTGCCTGTGGCACAGGATGCAGATTGCTACGCACTCGTCATTGTCTTTCAGCGTGAAAAAGGAGCACACTGAAGAGGTGCGTGCAACCACTCTGCTGCTCTTTTTCTTTGCCTGCCTCTGCGTCTGCTGGGTGCCCTGCCTCTGCTCCAGCTCCACCTCCCCTACGGTCACATCGTCCCTGACTGTTCCCCCGCTTGTGCCCACTCGTCTGTCTCTTCTTTGGGACTAACATGAGGCAGATTGGCGGCCCCTTCCATCCCCAGTCTTTTGCTGCTGCCTTTCCTTTACGTCTGTTTCAGAACTGCTGTTAGGCCATCTAAGCCAACCTCTGCAAATGCAGCCACTGATCCAGAACCCTCGCCCAGCAAGTCCTGACCACACTCTCCAAGGGTCTCAAAGTCTGTCTCCTGCTCTGAATTTCGCACTGACAGATCTTCAGGCTGTTTGTCAAACAACATGGGAGAGACATCTGGAGGTACAGGCACATTAGCCACGCTAACTCGTGTGTTTTCTCCTGTCACGGCTGTGCTGGTTGCTGCTGCTGCAGAAGAAGAGCCTTCTGCACTTGAGGCCCCTGAGATCCAGTCCACAATCCTCTCTACATGACATGGCTGTATGATTGTATTCCGGCCTCTCAATATATCTACAAGCATACTGGTGCTCCGCACACATCTCAGACCTGTTTGGCAACCTGTGCTTCTGCCTCAAACAGTTTGCTGCTGCTGCTGCTGCTGTCCTACAATGGCGGACTCCCGGGGAGTATGCCCCCTCCCAGATGAGGCAGGTCGCACAACGCCAAACCTTCCCCTGGGTCGACCTCTCAACTTATACCTATTCGGGCAAAAATGGACCTGTACCAAATGGTTTCTTTGGTAAATAAGAACAAGTATCAAACACTGAAATATCTGTCTTTTTTTTACAGTAGGCCAGAAATGTACCTGTACCAATAGGTCTTCTTTGGTAAATAGGAAAAGGTAGTTCCTGAAACACTGAAGTATCTGTATTTATTTTATAGTAGGACAGAAATTCAACTGTACCAAACTGTCTTCTTTGGTAAATAGGAACTGCAATTGATTTTTTTTAGCTTTAGTGAATGTACAGTGTGAAAAAAAGATGACTAACACAATATAGATTACACTAAATGTGCTGACTGCTGACAATTTAACAAAACTGACTAGCTATGCGTGGCCCTACAAGTAGCAGCAACCACAATTGTACCTTCAGTGCATGTGCAGTCAGTGAGCAGTACCTAAGAGTGTAATACACACAATATACCATACACTAAATGTACTGACTGCTGACAATTTAACAAAACTGACTAGCTAGTAGCTCGTGTAAAAGTAAAGATGTCTGCCTAACCTATTCTACAAACACAATATCCTATACTAAACAGTCGCACGGGATATTTGCCCTATAAAACACAGAACCATGCAGCTAACAAGTAACTAAGAAGGCTCCTATACTGTCCCTGTCACAATCCACGTCCCTCCCTGCGTATATCCCATACACAGAACACAAGATGGAGTGACTAACCCCTCCCTCCTTCCCTGTATATATATGCCTGTGCTGTGATCTCTCCTGATTGGCTGCTGGGCCTTGCTGTGCATCCTGGGAGCAAATTATTTGCTCTCAGCCGCAATTCCCGCCAAAATTTTTCGCTGTTCCTGCCTCCTGCTTTTCCCTCGGTAGTTCAGTGAGAACACGACCTCATGGGGAATCACACGCCCGTTCTCGCTTACATGTTCAGTAAGCAAAAAAGGCCCTATTCGCCGCAAGATCGAAATGACAAATCTCACTCGCTCATCCCTACTTACTGGCAATAGGGAACTTGGAAGGTGAAAAGCAGGTGATAATTTGATAAGCACTGAAATGTGTGGGTACATAATATCCCTAGTCCCCTAGTGTTCCTGCAAATAGTCGAGATCCTATTTTTACACAAATTGCCTATGCTGGAATTACTTAAACCTACAGGAAGTTTTTTTTCTGTGGGTTTTAGTAATAAAGAGTTTAGTGACATACCCTCAGCAATTGCATCCAGGCCCTTTAATCCAACTTCTAGGGAAAAATGGGGTAGATGATGCGAAATACCCTCTGAATTTGGCATCTTACATTTGATTCTAACACACTATTATTACTATTAAAAGTGACTAAAATGCAGATATTGCTTCTTCTCTGTAGCACAGATTACATCTACCTGAAGCAGGTGGGACAAATAATTGCTTATTAGTGTTAGTAGGTAGGAGCAACATAGTTGCCCATCTGGTATCACTGAGAGCAAAATAGCTGTCAATCATTATCAAATGTAAAATAAATAAACAATAAAATTGTTGTGTCAATGAGATCAATATAATGGGAACAAAGTAGATATTTACTGTTGGTGTTAGTTTGGGTAAGCCTGGGTCTACACTATTTTAAAAACGCATGTAAACATTCCCACCACGTTTATATGCATTTTTATGTTCTTAAGTGTTTTAAAACTTGCCAATGACGTGTTTTACCGTGATTTGCTGTGATTTTACATTTATGAGTTTATGAGTCTTTACATTTTTTACGTTTATGAGCCTTACTCTTAACCATTTCAGGGAATGAGTACAGGGGTACATAAAACCCCTTACTTATTCCTTACTTATTAAATAAGACAAGGCATAAATTAAAGTATTTTATTAGACCTGTGTGTTTTGTGTAACTTTGTTAATCTTTTTTTTACAGGTTATTCCACAATAAAAGGATGATTCCCACAGCTGCATTCATTATATGAGCACAGCTGTGGGACTCCTGACAGTGTGGGATCCCCAGGCACTGGAGGGTAAATAATGACAAGTCTCCCTATTCACCTCTAGTGCTGAATGGATGAGAAAAAAGGGAAACCTTGATATCGCCTGAGCCGTCATCAGGGTTTCTCCTTCCTCATTCAATCATAATCCTGACAGCTCTGCTCTTCTTATTGCTCCACACAGCCCTAGGAGAGCTGTGATATGTGTTCTGCATCCAAGAATCCGCTGCTTGCTTTGCTAGGACCACAGGAGCACCATTTCATGTGACTGTCATCCCTTAAATGATATTTAAATAATTTATCTCATGAGATAAATAACAATACTAAAATGGGATATTGTATTGTAATGAATTGGCTTTAAGATTTAAGCATGCAATATTTTAGGAAATTTCATTATATGACCTTGTTAAAGCATGGGTTACCTGTAGGTGTTGTGGTGCAATTGTGTCCTTGTGCCACCTTTGTCCTCCCTCTGGGGTAATGACAAAACCCCACCAGATTCTGGCAGCCCCTACACAAACCAAAGGTCTGAAGCTCTTGTTATGATGAGGTCTGCACATTCCCAATTCCCACTATCATGCTTTTACAATCCTCTGTGTGAGTCTTGGTTGGAAATACTTCTGGTAGCCAGATGATACCTACATAAGAAGTTGATCAAATATTTACTGTATTACATATTAATTGAAATAATAAAAAGACTGTATGTTTCCTAAAAGAAATTAATAGTAAGAAAAGAAAGAATTTTAAATAAATACTTTGGGATGATTTTTTAATTGCACTGCAATATCCTCACAAATACCAGAAAGAACTTTGCATGGGTTTTGATGGTGCTAAATATCAATACTAACAACAGAATATGTTAAAAATGATTTGTTGCAATTTGTATTGATATACAATAACTTTTACAGTCCTTACTCTGTCTGAAAAGCATCCAAAATTTACATAGTGCAAGGTGCATAAAATTTAGTAAGACAAACAATAATGGCCCTTGGAGTTTTAGGTATTACAATCTTTTAGGGTGATTGCATATATTACTGTTGTCTTTGTACGCATAGAGGATGATGGAAAAGAAGGATAATTTTATCAGGGAAACAGAAGGTTGTATAAAGGGTGCTGGGTAATATGACCAGGTAGTCAGGTAGTTCTATCAGGTGTTGTATAGAATAATCTCCAGAAGACACATCAAACCAGAGCACTATTTTTAGACCAAGAATATCATTTGTAAAGAGAAATGAGATGAATGCAGCTTCCAGTTTCTGATAGATTAGAATGGCGCTTTATACAACTCTCTCTGATAAAATTATCCTTCTTTTCCATCATCCTCTTTGTGTTGAAACACCTATCATTACAAAAAATGATCCTTCTTCAAATAGGAGTCTCTAAAAATCCCCCGAGGAAGCCAACTGGCGAAGCGCGTCGGGTACAGAGACAACCGTAATATATGCGTTCACTCTAAGAGATTGTAATAAAAAAAACTCTGGCCAAGGGCCATTATTGTGGTTTTTTTACTATATTTTATATACCTTGTACTCTGTATATTTTGGATGCTTTTCAATCTGAGTAAAATTAACTTACCTCTATGCCTTAAAAGCCCTTCTTTATCTACCTTCTCAATTCTTTCCTGTTAAAGAAACCCGTGCTCAGATATATATGTGAGTTGCCATTGCTGACAAAATAATGCCTGGTTGGCTTTGGCTTGAAAGTGTAGTTAAACCTAAAGCAGACCTAAACCTCTCTTTATTGGAAGACAAAAATGCACAGTGAGCCGATCTAATGCACGCAATAGGGATGAGCGAGAAGGTCTCTGGAATTGTCGCAAAAATTTCCTCAAACTTCCGATGGGTCCACGAAGTTTCGGGGAACCAATTTCGCAAAACCATCGGAAGACCGAGGAAAACATTACGATCCCCGGCATTAGAGGTTAATTAACCTCTAGTGCCCCGGGATCTCAGTGGATTCTCAGGGCTGCATTCATTCCTGGGAATACTGTTTGCGATCCCCAGCATTAGCAGTAATAAACCTCTATTGCCCGGGTATTGCCGTGGAACTGCAGATGAACTCTCAATGGAGTTTCTCCATTGGGAGTTCATCTGCAGTTCATTTCCCTTGGTCTTTTTTATATAAAAATCAAAGGATATACAGTGATTAATATGTATACATTTCTATATAAAGAGCTTACTTAGTAAAATTGCTGAATCTTTTGACCGAATAGAACAGACGCCTGGTACCGGCTAATGCTCAGGAATACAAATAAGATAAAACCAAAATAGTAGTTTGGACGTTTTAATCAGAGAAAGAGAAATATTATACCCTTTATATCTCTTTCTCTGAATAAAATGTCCAAACTACTATTTTGGTTTTATCTTATTTGTATTCCTGAGCATTAGCCGGTACCAGGCGTCTGTTCTATTCATTATATTGATTACACAATATATCATCACAACTTTTAGGGTCTCACAATCCCCTAAACAAGCCCTGCGGGGCGAAACACGTCGGGTGGGGAAATGATATCTTGCTGCTAGCACACGTTGTTTTATTGTGTTTTGATTTCTTTATGATCATTAGGACTCTGTTTAGTGTATAGGATTAATAATTAATAACAGGATAAATAATTTAAATAAAATTAAAGTTTTTAAGAAAAAAGTTTTGCCCTGCAAAAGCCTGTCTTTCTCTCTCGTTTCTCCTACTGGCTTCACTTTAATATTCACCTAGAAGATAACGGCAGATTGGAGAGCCATATTGATGCTGATTCCTGGCCAGTGATCAGATTAGAAGGCAGCCAGGCACTTAGCATTATCAGCAATGGGTGTCCATACTGGCCGTTAAACCCGAACTTTTCTCAGGTGGGTAAACAAACATTATATTGCAATCCGATTGTCATACATTGTATGACAATCGGATTACAATTGAAGGATAATACTAACCCTGTCCCCACAGCTCCTCCGGACACGTCTGTTCTCTTCCTTCTTCTCCCAGGGAGTGCAGTGGCGATCTCCGGGGTTTCCCGTGACGTTGCTGCATGCGTCGGTGCGGGAGGCGGGGCGGGAAATTCAAATCACTTTGTATTGAGCTCAATATAAAAAAGCTGTATTGAGTCCAATACAAAGAAATCTTTATATAATATATATATAATTGTATTATATATATTATATAAGCTACTGTACAATAAAATTTCATTATACACTATTTTCTTTTAAAGTTTTTTTTTACATTTTTTTTTTTTTTATATATAGAAAACATTTTTATTAATACATTTCGGTGAAATATAAGTAATATTGAGTAATTCGGTGAATTATAGCCCACAATTTAAAATAAATTTCCATGCCAAAAATGTAACACTTTTTGCATGTAAGTACAGAAGTTTGGAAAGAATTAGAATACCCGGCGTTCGCGTACGCGTCCCTCGGCGATTCCTGATGATGTCCGTGCGTGCGCCCGTCGATGAGGGTCGTGTAGAGGGAAATTCAAATATTTTGTATTGGATTCAATACAAAGTCCTGTATCCAATCCAATACAAAATAATACAAAATATATTTATGTGGTTTTGTCTATAGGTATGTGACGGACACTAGGGAGGTGTTTTAGAAAAATATATTACTATACATTATACCGAATTATCGCATTTTCAGTATTTTTCATTTATTTATGTATTCTTGTTTAAGCTGATTTTTGTGTTTTTTATTTAATTTTATTAAAAGTACATTTTTTTTTTTTTTACATGATTGTGTGTTTCAAACTTTTTTTATATTCATGTTATCTACTAGAACCCCTGTTCGGACATATTTCTGTAAGTTACAGGTCTACAATTAAAAAAAAAATTAATGAAAAACAGTGTACCGCTTTTGGTACAGAAATCTAGACCTCAGTGTAACGCCCAGGTGGTTAATAATAATGATAATAATAATAACAGTAATGATAATAATATTGGTGATAATATTAATAATGATGTTATAATCATAACAATAATAATAATAATAATAACAACAATAATAATAATAATAATAATAATAATAATAATAACAACAATAATAATAATAATAATAATAAAAATAATAATGATATTAATATTATATTTGACTTTTTTGTGAATTTTATCTTAGTGGGCGTGGCTTTCCTTTAGAGGGTTGGCATTACCCAGAATTCCCTTCTCTTATTGGACTAGGGTATTTGCATATGTTTCCAAATACATCTCCTTATAGGTGTCTATCATTCTTCCTCTATCATCATCGGGACCATACTACTACAGAATATAGGGGGTTCCGGCTGTATTTTGCTATGCTGTGAGTGGTGTGTATAGGGGTTTCTCCCCTGTATACAGTGAGCTGCTCCTCCCGCCCTGCTATTGGTGTTGCTCGGGTGACACACCCCCCTGCTCGTGTCCTGTCTGTACGTGCTTCGGCTGGGTGCTGATTAGAGCCGGAGGCCAGGCTGGGAGTGACCCGGGATGTGAGAGGAAGGACACCGGAGACAGCTGACGTAGCAGGAAGGAGACACCGAGCGGTGAGTGCACACAGCCTGACCGAGCCACTATAGTGCGGGGCCCTGGAAGCACAACAAGTACCAGCGTGCCCTGCCTGCTATAGCGCTATGTGTAGTACACAGGGCAGTAATACTGACCTATAAACACCATTCCTGTGATATAGCCACATCCTCCATGCAGCTTGATGAGCATGTCACTCTGATCTTTCCTTCTATCAGTGTGCTTTCCTCCCATGTTTGCTCTGCAGCATTGTGCTGCTTCTCTCTCCCATGCTGAGCTTTGCTGTAGAGGCATTTCAGAAAGCTGATGCCATGTCACATTCAAGTCCTTGTACTGCTTTCCTGTCCTCCATTATTTGAGGAATCATGATTAGACGGCTTTGTTTCCTTTATATCTTCCTGGAGTTTAGCTGCAAGGCTATAAATCATAGGTTCCTATTACCGCATTAAAATCTTGTCATTGCAATGTTATTATCTGATGTCTTCCCCGTCATTCCATTGCTCATCCTCTGACATGTGGGATGTGATTGGTGCATTGGACACAGGAAGGCTGCAGAACTTTTTACGCTTCTTTACTGCAGAAGGGACGGCAAAGTCTTTTCTGCAATAAAACCATTTACATGGCGGTGCACACAATGACTATAGAGGACGAATCCACTCAGAGGATCCATCATTGCAGCCAATCAAGATAACCAGAGATCCAGGGAAGGAGAGAGAGATCCCTATTCATTGTACAGTGCTGCGTAATATGTTGGCGCTATATCAATCCTGTTTAATAATAATAAGATGACGAGATCTGGTAAATTATTGCTAACAGGCGGAAGTGACATTGCCTGTCCTTGCTGCAAATACCAACCTGCCTGATCGTGTCTTTTCAAGTTTAAAGTGAAACTAAACCCAAAACAAAAACACACGTCATTCCCGCAGATCTGTCTGTCGGGAAGTTTCTTCCATCGGCCGACATCTTCAGAGGAAGCTCCCGGCTCCCACATCTTCTCTCCACTTCCGGCTGCTTCTTCCTGCGTCACCGATCTCGCAGTGCGCAGGCGTGAGATCGGGTGATGTAGATGGGGAAAAGATTGCCGATATCACTGCGCATGCGTAGGTTAGGCAAATATTTTCTTCCATTGATAAAAGGGCTCCTGGTACACATGCCCAGGAGGAGCAGCCAGAGTCTCCTGACGTAGGAATGGCGGGAGGCTCTGCGCTCAGCCGCGGCGATCAAGACACAGAAGGGAGGTGCGGCACCCCTCTTTTTAAAATAAGAGTTGTCTACCCTTCCATGTAAAGTAAAATGTTGAGTTTAGGTGCGCTTTAGGTTTGGTTGCAATGTTTGGTGAGATGTTTTATATTTGGATACAATAGAAGCAGGTGACACAAGTTTTGTCTTCATAAAGTCTTCTTTTTCCAATCCTGCTGTCACAACAAGAAGTAAAGCTGCGTACACACCTCCAATAATTATCATTGGAAACCAACGACCGAAAAGCGTTCACAAAAAAGGGAGCACGAGGATTGTCGCTGGAAACAACCGTCGCAGCGGATCTGATTGAGCGACGATCATTCGCTATGTATTGTGTGTACGGCCGTTCAGTGATCGTGCATGTTTCTGCGGTACACTTTCTCCTGTACATGTCACTTCCTGTATCGTTCAAACAATCATACCGTGTTTCCCCGAAAATAAGACCTAGCATGCTAATCATGCAAGGGTGAAATATAAGCCCTCCCCCGAAAGTAAGCCCTATTGGCTTCTTCGGAGGGTGTGGTCACGTGGTACACGGAGGGATACCAAGAGGAAGGAGGGAGCAGAGAGAGAGAGAGCAGGAGATTTCAGAAAGCACTGGAGCAAGGGGTGAAGAAATCGCAGGGTTAATTAACCTGCAGTACTCTAGCGTTCTAGCGCTCTAGACGTTGGTGGATTCTCTTTTCAAAAGGTCCTTGCTGGTATCTCATTCATTAGCAGCAATGCATATTTATTAATTGATTTTTTTTTTTTGCTTTTACTCAGATGTAACATGTAACTCTATGAGTCACATGTTAATTGTCAGCACATTTTCTTGTTATGTTGCACTTGTTTGCTTATGAAGCTGTGTTTTTTTTATTACTCGTTTTTGTCCATTCTTATTCATGACTTCTTGTATATACCAGAAGAAATCTGTGATTTTGACAGGTCACAGGTAACACAGAGGTATCTTTCTATAGTAATATTGGTTGCAGGTTTTGGTAAATACAGATTTTTGTACATGAATAAATATAGATTTTTTGTGAGAAAAATAAGACATCCCCTGAAAATAAGCCCTAATGAGATTTTCAGAGGTAAAATAAATATAAGACACTGTCTTATTTTTGGGGAAACACTGTATCTAGCATGTGGACACTATTGGTGGATTATATTTGAACGATTGTATTGTTACAGAATTATGCACAATACGATCGTTCAAAATATAATCATTGATCGGTTGTAATCGTTTGCTTTCTAACGGTAATTATTGGAAGTGTGTACCTAGCTTAAGGGGAATTGTCCTGGTGCACAGTGCCAGTTGTCCCCATAGGACGATCACCTCCCATTCATAGTTCTATTTACCTTTACCCTCCCCAGCATTCTAATTATGTCAGTATTTATGTGTTAAAGCAGTACATTGTGAAACCTGTAATATAACTGTACAGTAGCAGGGTTCTCCCCAGGCCCTTTTAGCTGGGCGCACCTCCCGGTACTTTTCAGCAACCACCCGGCTGTTTTTGGGTGGTTACTAAAGAGTTTGGTCACAATACAGGGGCTGCCACCCACCTACAAATTCTTTCCACCCGGCTTAAAAAAATTTCTGGGTTGAGCACTGCGTAGCCTATATTATATATGTATAAATATAATGGTTACTTTTATTAGTTTCAATACAGTTATTTTGTATTGAATCTAATACAAAATAACTTTGGATTTCCCGCTGCGCCTCCTGCACGCACCGATGTCACTGGGAACGTCAGTGCACTCGCTGGCTAAAGATCAGAAGAAGAGGACATCACCCGAGGATGGGACCTGACAGGCAGGACGCTGGAGGATGCCGATTGGACCAGGTAAGTGTATTTTTTAATGTTTTTACCTACCTCGGGTGTGACTTAGGGTTACTGCTTTTAGCATTTTTTTTTTTTTTCCTCGAGCCACACTTAGGATTACTGCTCAGCGGGTTAAACGTCCTTTTGTCTGTTACAATTGTCTCCAGAACCATAGCGAAGGGATCTACCTGGTGGTGACAGCAATATAAATCAGATCCCTCACACCTGTAGGGAGCCACAGCGTTCAGTCCCAGGCTCAGCTGCGCTCTCAGCCTGTCCCATTCATTTGTATGAGAGGGGCTGACAATTGTTTTTTGCATGTGGCTGCAGCAAATTGCCATGTGGTTCCCCAAAACACAATGCCACTTGCAGTAGTTGTTTGAAATTTGTGCCACAGCTGCCTGCAGATCTGGTTATCTGCTTCCAGGAGCTTCCAACCATTCCATTTACATTGCATGTCAAAAGAAAAGCAGTTTGGGCATTACATAGACTTAGGATGTGCGCACCACTGGACTGCTTCAGCATGTAAACAAAGCCTGGCGCTGCCCAGCAAAGAAATCATACAAAATGATGTGACCTCGGGCAGCCTTCTGCCATTCTACTATATGTACATAGACCGGGCCGCGTTTGTCTGCTGTTCTGCATACAGGCAGATAGAATTATTATTAAACAGGATATATATAGCGCCAACATATTACGCAGCGCTGTACAATAAATAGGAATCCTGTAAATTTATGCAAAAATTGTTGCATAATATTATATACTTAGCATAACACCGCACTCCTTGTATTTTACTGATGCGTTTTACTTCCATTAGGGATAAAAAGATAAAAGCCTACCTAAACTCATTTTTACAACATTTTTACTTTACTTACAATAGTCAACTCTCCTATATAAGATTTAATGGGAACGCAGAGCCGCCCAGGATACCTACATCATCTACCTATCCCAGGCATGAGGGGGCATTTTTTCCACCAAAGGGAAGGAGATACTGATCTCACACATGCGCAGTGGGATCGGCTCCCTTCTTACAAAGCACGGATTGTAAGAAGGACCAGCACCATCGAGGGATCTGTGGGATTAAAGGTAAGTGTCATTTTTTTATTTTTAGTTTACTTCCACTTTAAACCTCTAATGTAGTGAAATGCATCAGAGTTGTGCCGGGCTGGTGTTAGCCCCCATATGGACACCAGAATATTGTCGATGAAACTTTCATGATCGTTTCTAGTGAAAGATGAATGAGGGCTGTACACACCGCGTCGTTCTGCTCTGCGGGGGGACAAGCAAGTGACACTCCATAGGAGTGCACAATGGTCGTTGCCGATCTTCGTTCATCAATCCTGACTGCTATACACTGTATGAGTCTGTCATTTGGAATCCCTATTTAATGTACAGTGCTGCCTAATATGTTGGCGCTATATAAATCCTGTTTATTAATAATATGATAACTATGTGCTTATCTCGGGTGAGAATCAGCTGACGTGTCAGCTTTACTGAGGTTTGTAGTTTGAGTAGGAAGGGAGTTGGGCTGGGTAGGGAATATTGGCTTGGTACCCTTCCAATGTAAATCAATTCTTAGTTGTACTATAGTTTTACTGGAAATACCCTGCTTTGTAGGAATGTGGCGGCAAATAATGCCTACCTATCAGAATGGCTCGGTATAGCTGTGTAGAGGGGGCAGTGAAAACAGCTGTTAGGGGTGTAAATTGATGCTTTTATCTTATAGATCTTTAAACCTATGATAAGAAACATTTGGATCACACAGGTTCCATACATACAGCAGTGTTCTCCCCACTCCCTTTTAGATGATACCCAACATTTTTCAGTAACTACCCGGCTGTTTTTGGGTGGTTGCTGCAAAGTTGGGTCACCATACTAGGGCCACCTACAGCTTCTTCCCACCCAGCTTACATTAAATTTTGTAAAGGACTTTGATAACTGCATCGGCCTAGGTTTCGTGAGCTGTAAGCTGCCATTGACGTCTTCTCCTGGGAAGAGCAGTCTGCCCGGACCTTCAGACTACCTAACTGTGAAGAGAAGGACGTCTGACTTTTGTGATTTCCGTTCTTGTTAAGCTTAGTCACTATGAAGGTATTGAAGTCCGTGGGCAGCATAGCTGGCAGGCAATTAGGTTCCCTTTGGGGTTAATAGTGAATGTCATCCTCTGTATGTCTACCCAACTCATCAGCTCAAGGTGCCAACCATTGCCCATACAGACCAGTGATATCAGCACTGCTTATATGTAGTTGATCATGGCTGGGCAAACAGACACAAAGTCATTTATATCTAAAACCATCTCAAACGTTTATATTTTATCAGTGAAAGTAAATATTGACCAGCTCCATGAAATGTCCATAATTGTGGTGATGGAACTATGATAGCTACTACTTTCACCTTATATCACTAGGATCCCAAGATAGTGAGTGTCCCCCGGGCAAAACCTTTTATTTTCATGGCTTTCCTCCAGGCCACAGGTGGCAAGCACAAGGCCCGCAGGCCAAATCCGGCCCTTCTGGCAGTCTTATGTGGCCCGTGGTGACAGTGCCGCATCCAAGTGCCTGACATTTGCAGCCGCAAATAAGCAATCACTCCCAAAATGTCCAACAAGAGAAAAGTTGATGCAGAAGAGCGACTATTTACCGAAAGCTGGGAAAGTGAATATGTTCACACTTCACGAAGACAAGCGTGTTCTTATTTTCAGATTAATGGCGTGTGATATGATGTCTTAGGGTGAGGAAGGATCTAAACTTCTACTAACACTATGGATCTAAATAAAAAGTCCCACCGGACACTTAGCCTGTGTTTTTCAGCCCCTGTGAATTGAGTTGACGCCGCTGATCTAGGTACTCAGTTCCTTCCTTCATCAAAAAACAAACTGGACGGTTATTTGGCTTTAGGCGATGGGACATTAGGCTTCAGCTATGGTAGGAACATGAGATTGGGAGTTAATCCAAAGACTGTTATTGATGTGGATTGCGGAAAGTGCTGTCTAATATACTGTACAAAAACATAATAATAATCATTAATTTGTTTTTTATTCCAGTCTGTGCTCCAAATACCTCTCACTAACCCCCTTATCAACGCATGTTTAGCATTTATTAAATTTGCCCATTCCATTCCACCGGCTGTGTTTATTTGCTGTAGCCCAGACTGCACAGTACACAGACTGATAACACCGCTGTTCTTTGCTCTTTTATAGTGAACCCTGAACTCGGTTGACAAAGAAAATGAGTTTATTGCTGGGATATTGCTTGTCGTTAGTTCAACTTTCTCTAGTGTACAATGGTAACCTTTTTAAACATTGCCAGAATGTGCAAGTCTGCAGATTTTACAGCAATTCATTGTAAACTGGCATAATGATGTACGTCGGAAAGCTGAAGATTTGTAAATTCTAGTTTTAGCTGGTAGAATCTACATTATCTAAAAACATAGAAATGATACCGTGCACTAATCAGAAATTATGTAGATTTCCTATAAAAACGAGTCTTCATATACAACATTATGATTATTTGTTCCTTGGACAGTTTTTAGTCTAGCATGGGGGTCCAATGGTATTCTGGACCAGATGGATAGAGGTTTTGAGTTAACCATAAAACGTATATTCCAATTATAAAGCAAGGCTGTAACCATTGGACAGCTGTTCATTCAGCCATATTATGGTGAGAATTAGCCAACCAATGGACTGCATAGAAGAATAGATCATGTTCTGTGTTATCACAATTTAACGGAAGGATCGTTGAATTTGTTGCTCAGTTAATATGTCGGGTGTAATAGCATGATTTGTGCACACGTCAAATTATTCCCATATGGGACAACGGCACTCATCTCGGGCAAAAATCTGACCTGTGTGTACAACGGTTCCCCGATTTGTTTATCATCCATCATAGTGGATCAATAAATGGAAAATGAAATTGGGGATGAGCACTGTGCATTTCAATGGAGGAGAACACAGCGGAATGCTAATCACTTCCTTACACTCTCCACAGAACAGCGACCATTGGTAACATTATTATTATTATTAATAAACCGGATTGATAAAGCGCCAACATATTACACAGCGCTGTACATTAAATAGGGGTTGCAAATGACGGACAGATACAGACCGGGACACAGGAGGAGGACCCTGCCCCGAAGAGCTTACAATCTAGGAGGTGAGAGAAGTGGCACACAATAGGATTAGTCTTCCTCGTCCTATTCGGCTTGCTCCTACTTTCTGCTCATTTAAAAGTGCCCTCAAAACCAATTTTTTCAAACTTGCCTACCGATCTTCTGTCTTTTGAAACCATCACTACTTCCCACCACTACATATCTCCCATTCTATTGTGTGTGAAATTCCAACTGATCAGTAACCACCCAAAAACAGCCGGATGGCTGCTTAATATTGCCAGGTGGTGCCTCCGACTAAAAGGAGCTAGAGAGAAACCACTCTAGGAACCCAGAAGCATCTCTGTTAGTAATAGTATGGTAATCTCTTATAAATGATAGGAGGAAGAGCAGTTTTATTAAATTAATGTATATACCCCTTGTAAAACCCTAACTCAATTCTTCTAGCACCGTTATATGCATCCAAAGGACAGTACACGTGAAATGCAATGCAGGTAATCTCCTGCTGTTAGAAAGGAGAAGCACCAAATGTAAACTTGGAAACCAGAGAATGTCAGGCTAGGAAAACAAAACCACAATGTTAAAGCCCAACTCCAGCTCATCTTTTTAGATGAATGAATTAGAACCTTGTAAGGTGTTAAGTGCTGTCTGTATCCCGAATCAGGGGATTTCTTTTGACATTTTTTATGGTCAGACACCCCTTACCTGGGCAGGAGGTTCTCTCTGAGACCTCACCCCTTCTCCAAATCATCTACACCTACATGGAAATATCCACCTTCCATATCATTGGTTGTCCGTCTTTCTGGGTGGATTCTTGTGGAATGCAGACCAGGCAAAATTCTGTAAGATATTCCAGTTCGTGCAAGAGCAACTTCTCATAAGATTTCAGCTGCTCTGCATTCCACAGCAATCTTCCCAAAAGGACTGTAACCCCATCTCCATCTGGGCACCATTGGCAGAAGGTGGGGGTACGTTTAGTTGTATTTTTATCCATTTTAAAGGTTCATCTACTTAATTTAGGAAGGGGGAGACATCACAGAGAGTGTAAGAAGACATTCCGTTTCAGTGGAAATCCTCTTTACAGGGATTCAGACAAATGATAAATCCTGTCATTGATCCCAACCCTTCCTTTTTGTGGTAATGTAAGATAATGACATAATGATAAATGACAGAAATACCAATTAAAAAAGGGTTTCCTTCCTTACTATATTCAGATAATGTTGTTTTGTCTGAACATGGCCCATATTGGATTTTGTTGCGATTTCTCCAGCTGTTTTGTTAGGTAGTTTATTGTTTTTCATAGATTTTTTTTATTTATTTATTTTTTATTTCTTATAGGACCTTCATCATGACCCATCAACTTCTGCCCCGAGCTTTGGTTTCCCCTCGCTGGCTTTTGGACACTCTGCGAGCTGGTTCTGCCCTCAGATCAAATATTCGGGTTCTCGATGCGTCATGGCATCTCCCCAAAACCGGACGTGACCCATGGCGTGAATACAAGGAGCGTCACATTCCTGGAGCCTACTTCTTTGACATAGATGTCTGCAGTGACCGCACCTCCCCGTATGACCACATGCTTCCCAGTGCTGACCAGTTTGCTGAATATGCTGGAAAACTTGGAGTCTCTAACAACAATCATGTTGTGGTGTACGACGCCAGTGATTTTGGCTCGTTCAGTGCCCCTCGTCTGTGGTGGATGTTTAGGGTTTTTGGACATCCACAAGTGTCCGTCTTGGATGGTGGTCTAAAGGCTTGGATAAAGGAAGGACATCCAGTAAAATCAGGGAAGGAACTGCGTCCAGAGCCAGTAGAGTTTCAAGCAAAGTTGGACACTTCTCAAGTTGTGGAGCATGAGGAGATGGTGGAAAATGTTGAGAACAGGACGATTCAAATGGTGGATGCCAGAGTGGAAGGAAGGTTCCGAGGAGTTGACCCGGAGCCCCGGGAAGGTGAGGATGCATTGGTGCTTTTTGCTTCCAGTTCCTGTTGATAGCTTTAGATGCCTTCTTACAGAAAGTGAAGGAGATGGTCCTCCGTAAATTATTATGGGCCATGTTGTCACAAAGGCTACTCTTCATTTGCATCCATTGCATTTATCTGTGTTTCTAAGGTGAAAAACTGCTTTGTACCTAGGTAGTAAAAGAATGAAGCTCAGAGACCAATGTGCACAGAAAACCCTATCTAAGCAAATTTTGTTTTGTCTTGAATAACAAAGCGATCAATACAAAGCTTTCCTGAACTAGCACTGGATTGTAACCTATTGGCGGTACAAAAATGGCTGATCCCCAATGCAGTATGTTGCCTTTGCCTTTCAGGTAGTTAATTGTTCTAACTAGTATAACAAGTCATGGATGTTGCATTTGCCTGTCCACTTTTGTGGACCCAACCTCAGGCTGTCCATCCAGTATAGGCGACCTTTACTTAGTGTTTCACATGCTTGATCTGTTACCTAGTAGTGGTTAAGCGCAAAGAGCTAGAAATCAGGATACTTACATTATACATTTATGACCCCCACAGATGAAAACATTTTTTTTGCCTCCTAGCTCTGCATACATTTCTTTACCTACTGGCACCTCTTTATTTAGCTGCATGCAGTGAACAGTACATAAAGTCCCCAGTATTTAGGCATTAGCATACAACCTGGCTCATATACATTGCAAGGACTATTTTAGGGGAGCAATCTTACCCTGGAGGTAGCCTCATCCTCCATACAGCAACACACCAGAAGTGCAGGCTTCTGGTAGCTGAATACGCTCAGTGCATTGTGTATTTCATGTATTTCACATAAAAATATTGGACAGCCACTTCTTCCCTGGTGAAAAATGTTATAGTCACTCTAATGTTATAGTTGATGAAAAAATACTTGTGTAATTATTTGATTTGCACATGATTGGATAATCATTACACTGTAATACATTCTGTTCTTTTTTTCAGGAATTGAGCCTGGTCACATATCTGGTTCAGTGAACATCCCCTTTCCAAGCTTCCTCACAGAAGAAGGTTATGAGAAGTCTCCTGAGGAACTCCGACGTATTTTCAAAGAGAAAGGCATCGACCTGTCAAAACCACTAGTGGCATCCTGTGGCTCCGGAGTCACTGCCTGCCACGTGGCTCTTGCTGCTTTTCTTTGTGGTAAAGAAGACACTGCCATATATGACGGTTCTTGGGTTGAGTGGTACATGCGTGCCAAGCCAGAAGATGTTGTGTCAGAGGGCAGGGGAAAGACCTTGTAAGTGACTTGTACATCCTGCTTATGAAGACCTGTGAACTTGCTGATCTTCACAAGCTGCTGAACATGTATAGCCTGTGTGCTATCATTGGCTGGTGAACTTGCTCACATATGAAACTCTTTGCTATGTTACAACACTGCTAACATGTGCCTTAATTCTTTCCTATACAACGTATCTGCTTGTAGTCATTGAAGAGCTGATAAATCTAAAGCTATAATATAGAAAGGAGCTTTTCGTTTCAAGCCAGGAAAGTATGCAATGTCTTCGGGACTTATCAGACCCAATAATTACACCTTGTGGGGGAGATATGTATTTCTTTCAAGAAAAATTCCATTCAATAGGCAAAACCAGTTTGTGAAACTCCAATGCTATCCAGCAAACACTGCAGCTTTGCTTCTTTGCCCAATTAGTTTTTTTCTTAAGCCAGATTTTAGAGTTGATGGTGTGTTCAATGGAAGATCTCCTTTTCTTGCACTACATCACTGGTCACATTAAACATTAAATGCAGGTTTTATTCTGATTGTTTGCTGTGTAGTACTGACATTTTTTCTCATTTAGTCTGGCTGGCAAATAGCTGGCAGAATATATTCTCCTTGTACATCTCAAGGTTTCATTTAATATCTGTACTGTTTAAAGAGAACCTGTCATAGGACAATGCTAGGTTCATGCATGAGACTCACTCCCTCTCTTTCATACTTTAAAGTGGATCTAATTCTTCATTCTTGTGGGTTTACCATAAGCATAGCACAGCATTCTTTGGCTCACATTTACCTTTTTGTAGATTCTCCGTCTGTAACAGGGTCCAGGAAATTGTCACTTCTGCATCCTCTGAGTCCACTATCTTCACCGTCAGCTAATTGGTGGATTTATGGGTCCATTTTTATCCTCTTGAGCCATTGGACGGCAATCAATTTTATCACTCCTGCACATGTGCAGAAGTTACATTGTTCCTGGGATCTGACTGTTGCATGGCACATGCCACTAGGAGCCAAGGAAAAGTTCTTCTGCCAAAATCTCAACCATCTCCTGATGACCTTTTGTTAGTGAATTTAGGTGCATTTTAAAGTAGTAGTAGTTGTAGTACTAGTTAAACTGAACTAAAAAATTACACTGACCTTTAATCCCGCAGATTCCTTGATGGTGCTGGTCCTTCTTGCGATCATGTCCCACGCTGTCCTGGGATTCCTCCTGGCGTGCCGCCATCTTTTATCTTCTCTTCCGTCTTGTTGCTACGTTACCTGAACTCGCACTGCACAGGTCTTGATCGCCATGGCCTCCTAAAGGGTCATTGCTGCACCCAAAAAAAAAACATTTTTTACTTTTAGTTGTCTACCCTTCTGTGTAAAGTAAAAATGTTGAGTTTAGGTCCACTTTACTTTACTGACCAGAAAGATTTGTGCAAGTTAGTAAATTCATAGAAAAGTCAAAAGTCCTCTTCTGTATACAAAGCTTAGCATGACAGCCAAGCATTTAGGACTTTAGAAGGAGGTCAGCAATAGCAGCGTTCTGTTTGCTAACGTGATAGAATTGCTGGAACACAAGTAACAATTGTCCTGTCATCCTAAATTAAAAAAGGGAGCTGCTATTGTTAAAGAATCCCTGCTGCAAGACTATTCATATCAACATCAATCATCCCATAAGATAATATGTGCATATGTGTTTTATGCACATTATTTACAAGAGGGAGGCTTTTACATGTACGTTTGAGACTGTTGCAAGGTCTTGCCATCCTGCATGTGGGGTACCTGGGTAGTCTCAGAGCTGTTCCTCACATAATACTATTTACATATATAACATAACAATATAAAGTATTATTTTGGTTCTCCCTTAGCAGCTGCAATAAAAGGTTTTGTGAGGGCTGGAGGAGCTGGGCCACCATAGACAGCAACCAGACACAGAAGAGAAGAAGGTCATGAAAAGTAAGGAGGAAGGAGACTCTATCCTGAGTAATTGACTTTTGCTGATGCAAGAAAAAACGCACACTACTAGTGAAAAAAAATGTAAAGGAAAATGCTGCAGCAAGCATTACAAATAATTTACCTAAAAGTTAGTGGCAGGATCTCTTTTTAAACTGAAATGACCAATAATTTGGTCACGCCGCCAAGATAGATGCAAACTCACATATCTCTGTTTTTGGCACAGGTTTATTTTTCTGCATTACTTTTAACATTAGTATGTGCAATTTTGCTTTAAGTACGGTTGAAAGAAGAATAAACTAGTAGGGCTTCCTTTTTTTTGTCTGGAGGGGGCTTTTTTGGTAATGGTTAATGAAGCTGAAATCATTGGTGATGCAGGTAAAGTTTAGACAGTCATCTGTGATGGTTTTATTGGGGTAAAGTTTTACTGTTTTTAGGGAAGGGATGATTATTTTTTATTGGAACAATCAAATATTTTTGTCATTGAAATGAAATGTAACAAACAGAGATTCTCATGTTTGCTGATGGATCATTTGGGATAGTATTCCCATTGTTTAAAAATCGTTAATGGAAATGGGCATCTAAAAGCCAGGTATATACTAAGTATAAATGATCTGAGTGGTGGCCATTTTTATGGGTTGGACTGTTTCCTGCAAAGGCTACGTACACGTTGGATTTCCATTGCTGGATATTATCTTTCTTATAGTTTCTAGAATAAGAACAGAAGAATGAATGAGCTCTTTACACACAGTTCTGTTCTATGGAGAGGGCAGGGGTTGGATGGGTAGATGGCACCCCACTGTGTCTTCCTCTATAGAAAAATGTATAGTGGTTGTTCGTCAATACTCCGTGAATGATCGGTGAACAACACAGGACTGTTGCACTTTCACCCTAGGAGAACCATCATGAAAGTCATCTAGTGTGCATACTTAATCAAGTATTGTCTTAGATTTAGGTTGTTCCATGTGTTTCCTCATCTTCCTGCTTTGTGATTGGCTGTCATGGGTGGGGAGAGGGGATCAACTGCACCTAATATTAGTGACTACTTTGAAAATCTAAACTGCTGCAGTTTGCTCATATTTCCGTTTATTGGTACTTTGTAAATGCACAATTATAAAGGTTTCTTATTTGAAGTTGGGGAGATTTATTTTGTTAATAGAAGCACAGAAAATTTGAATTTCTATGTTGTTAATTGCCAATTAAATCTGGTTGAAAAACGTGATTGGGGCCAATGTAATAATAAAGAGATTCAACAAATCAATGTTCTACCCAAGTTGTTTTTAGTTTATGCTCTGCACGTAATTATTTATCACATAGTTACTTATTATATGTTTGTTGTTTGGCAAATGCAGCCTGGTTAAGCCTTGACTATGGACCAAAAAGGTTGTTGATTTATAAATTGCATTTGTCATAGGAAAACTCTTGGCTGGTTAGAGTTAAGCTATGTACATACACTAGAAGAATTGATCATGATCATCTTGGATGAAAACCTAGTGTATGTGTATAGCTGTTCACTGATCTGTTCACCAATCCATTCCTACATATCAATGAATGAATAAGCATGGACGGTGGCTGTACTTTCCTCATTCATTCATCCTCCCCCTCCATGGAACAGAGCAGCACCTTGTGTACAGCGTTTGTGCCTGAAAACTATTAGGAAAGATAATTTCCAGTGACATACCTAATGTGTGTATGTATCCTTTTTATGACATAGTGACTTTAAAGGAAACCTTTTCCTACAGCCTTGTACATGAGTAAATGGAAGAAACATGTCACATGTGTACAATACTCTGTCCTTCTGATCGTGGGGTGGGAATGGGGTGATGCACAACACAAATGAGAGTTCATGATTAGATTTGCTCAATACTCATGGAATCATTTTAAGAAAGTTCTTTTTTCTTTTTACTTTCTGTAACTTTTAAGGTAAAAAAAAAGGTTGCTCTGCACTTTCTCCACATTGTTTTGTAACAAGATCCTGCTAATGTAATTTGTTACATACAGAAATTACATTTCTGTTGCTGGGAACAATCTTTCTTGATTGTTTCCAGGGACAGTAGAACGACGGAGTACTGTTTAGTTCTATGGAGGGGGAAGGACAAGTAGGAGGCACCTGCTGTTCCTTCCTCTATAGGATATGACTGTAATCATCCCCGCTCAGTTGTTTAGTGATTCACCATTGTGGTTTGTTAATTGACATCAGAGGACTGCTTTACACACTCTAGAATTTCACCCAAAGCGATCACAAATGTTTGTCTTGGGCAACAATTATTTATCGTTGGTACAAATCTTAAAGCGGAACTAGTCTTAAAACAAAAAAAAAAATACTTGCCTTTAAACCCTCAGATCCATCTATCCATCGGGGGTTGTCTTCGTTTGGGCCCTACGTCGTCCCTGTATCCGTCTCAGCCCGTGCCGAAATCTTCTGGGTTCTTCTTCCTGCGTCAAATGATCTCACACTGTGCAGGAGCGAGATCGGGCAATGTAGATGGGGAAAAAAGCTTGCCAATGTCCCTGCACATACATGAGATCAGCAATTTTTTCTTCCATTAATGAAAGGGCTGAGGGCGCAGAAGTAGCAGCCAAGAGCCTCCCGTGATGCATGCCGCAGAGATCAAGACAAAGGAGAGGGGCTGCAAAAAAAAAAAAAAATACAATTTTTAAACAAAGGGGTTGTCTACCTGTCTATGTAAAGTAAACATTTTGAGTTTAGGTCCGCTGTAAGTGGGATCTTTTATCTGTGAGCTTTTATCATTTTTATCTGTGATCAGCTTGGGAGACCAATGAAGCAGGTGATAAAAACTATAAAATCTGTGGTCAGTTTAGATCCTTATCCCAGTAGTTTGATGTATAAATTACTAATGAAACACAATAAACCTATGGGGACAGAAATGAAGTCATTCGGATCCTGGCTTCACTACCTGATGATGTACTAGGTATTGATGATAGCTCTTGATCCTACACCTGAAAAATCAAGAGGACGATGGCAAATGGTATTTCTATTCTACTCACAAGTTCCTTTTCAAGTTATTCCAATAAATCATGGGTATAAGTTGGCCATTTCAAGCAGGTTAGTTACTTATCAGGATTTCTGATCTGATCACCATTCAGTTAACAGGTAGATTGACCCGTTTGCTTTTGTTACACATTTCCTGCCTTCTGTAAGTCTAAGGCCAGGGCCGTTTGCACATGTGCATGACAAAATGTGCTCATTTGAAGAGATCCATGTCAGTAGATCGTTCTGCAGCCATGTGCATAGATTTAAGGTTTGCCTGCCCCCACTGATCTTTTATTAGCTATGGCTGTCCACATATATGGCTATATCTGACTTCTTAAGCATATAGAAAACCATGGAAGTGGTTGCACATTGATTATATTTTATGACACTTGATCATTAAGAAATACGCAGTTTCGTGTTACCTTTTTAGCCACTCCATCTATACTTGTCTTCCACTATTCCCCACCCCTCTATCACACACACAAGCTTGTTCACCTGCCTAAACAAGATAAAATACCTTGTACACCCAAGTAAAATGGGCAATGACTTCCCTGCCCCACTTCCTACCATGGCTTTATTTAAAATTCAGCTTGGCTGAGCTGTATCGTAGCCATGGGTGCACATCACTATGCCGGTATTTGGTGGCAGTATACCCCATATAAATTATAAATCCTGAAGCCTGGATCTTGCTGATAACTGAAACTGAACATAAGAGGTACTATGTTCTATTGTGTTGGATATGTTTTATATATGTTGTAGCTTTTGTTCTATTCTGCAGCAAGATCAAGCAACCTAGTATGACAACGCTTCTTCTGCAAGGATTCTTCTCACACATGGGTAAGTGTTGTCACCCTAGGAGCAGAATTGCCTAGGAGGTCAAGATTACCAGGTTCCAAATAAAATACAAACCTGCAGTTAAATGACCCCTTACAATTAGAGAATCATTAACTACCACTTAAACATTTTTTTCTATATGATTAAATTAAAATTTAGTAATTTGTATTAAATATCCTGTGTTCTTCCAGGTAGATAACACTGCTTTTTGCTTTTCTTTTAACATAAACTTGTGTTAATGTACAATGTGTCCAGGATGTGTTAATATGTTTGGGATTCCTAGAAGGACCAGAATAGCGGTTGCTACTGACAAGCTTGTTGCGGAGGTGAGAAACCTGATCCAATGACAGATGGGACCTGAAGAGGCTCTAAGAGGTATCTGACTAGAGTACACCTGCGGTGACAACCTGTCCCTTGGGAGAGGGTGTGGTATTCAGCCACAGTGGGAGACAAACGAGAGCAACAGCAGCGCTGGTGAAGAAAGGAATTAAACGATTAAAAAGTAATTAGCCACAGAAAAAAAGATAACGCCTCTGGTACTGTATAAGGTCACGGAGTTCTGGAGAAGCTGGAGTTACCGTATTTATCAGGATACAGATTCTTGGTCTGCCTTAGCATCTAAGTCATTTCAGAGAATTGTTCCAGAATACCAGAGGTACCAGAGACTACATTAAATCAGGAAACAGATAAGAAGATGATGCAGGTGCCGCACTATATAGCTCCCGGAGAGATTGGCATACAGCGGACAGCTTTCGAGGGGGGGAAATGGGTGCGTCTCAATGTAGGAGGCACAGTCTTCCTCACTACAAAACAAACCCTGTGCCAGGAGCCCAACTCTTTTCTCTGCCGCCTCTGCCAGGAGTCCCAGTTGTTGTCTGAGACGGTGAGACACACAGGCTGTATTTTTCTTTAATTACTTCTGCAATCTGTCTATTCCTTTCTGTATGTAGATAAATGTATTTGCTACCGTTTTTTCATTCCACGTTTATCTTCCTAATTTAATAATCACACCACTTGTCTCTCGGTAAATCTTTGGGTCATACTATGCATTTCTCTTTTATACTTTAGGATGACACAGGAGCCTTTCTTATTGACAGGGACCCGTCTTACTTTGGTGCCATCCTACGGTATTTACGCTACGGCAAACTGGTCATAGACAAGAACGTTTCGATTGAAGGTAATTTTTCTCCTACTATGCACATGTTTGTTAAGGGGCCTGCATGAAAAATCTCAAATGAAACCTACCATTCTCTAACCCCTAAGCTGCTAAGAAGTTCCAAAGCTGTAATGTCCTGGAGTCAGAATGACTGGTACTTTGCTTGACCAACTATTTATTTCCTTTAGTGCATAACTTTACTTTTGTTAAAAACTTGATAGTACACTCTGTAGTTTCAGTGTTCTATATTTGCAGTCCCCTGTGTTCTTTTAAAACTAGCAAAAAATTAAATTGTGGCTTCCTTGTTTGGGTGCATTATGCTAAAAGAGAAGACATTTTCTGAATCACTGCTGTTGTAATTCACAATAGCCAATTGTAGGGCCAATAGGCAAGTTAAATTATTGTCAACGGAAGCTGGGTTTTGCTATGTGGTACATGTACCAATGGCCAAATCAATACTAAAAAAAACATCTCATTCTATACAGAATTGTTATCTCAACCTAATAACTCCAACACACACACTGACAATAGGGTGGCTGTGGGATCACCCTAATATTGGATGTGCTGAATTATAGGTAGTGCCTCAGGTAGTTCTCAGGCACTGAATCTACAAAGTGCCTTGATTAAAGTTTGCATTTTGGATTCACTAAAAACGTATGGTAGTGGCAAACCTGAATCTTACATCTATTCGAAATGATCAAAAAAAAAAAAAAAAGTGTTAACATGTTCTTTAAACTTATACTCAAACTAACCTCCAAACCTGTCATAGGAAAAAATTATTACGGCACTGGAGCCTCCAACACAGCACTTAAAGTGGAACTAAACCTAAAAAAAAAAAAAACAATTGTGAGTATGCAGGTTCTTGATCAAGTCCATGTCTCATCTACAATTGAAAAAAAAAAAAATTACCCCCTTGTTTTCAATTTTTCAACTAAATTCACCTCTCCTCTCTCCATTTCCGGCACCAGCACATTCTCTGGTCCTATTTCAGGTTTGGGATCCTTGGTCATATTGATTGGCCAGGCTGGAATGACGTAACTTCTGTGCATGCATCTTGAAGTTCATTCATTCCTGGCAACCAGACATGCCAGCCTCATACACTGATCATGCTTATCTCAGTATATAAAAAAAAAATATTAGAAACAGATAGGTAGGTTTGTTTTTATAGCAGAAGGGTGATCACTATTCCTTCTTAATAATAATCTGGCTGCTCCAGATTATTTAATATTTACCTTTTGTTCCGCTCGAAGTAGAAAGTATAGAGAATTCACATACATGAGTTCCAATATAAATGGCAAGGAGAATGCTACTGTAAAGGTGGCTAAAATCCTTCGTGTATATAGGACAGACCATAGAAGATTGTTTTTCTTAGTGAAAGTGGAATCATGCTGTTAAGGTATATCTAAACAAAATCACTAAACTTTGCCTAAAGTTTGGGATTGTTACTAAAAAAAAGCAAATGTCTATTAGATAGGATACAGGATATTAGATCCTGGCACTGCCTTGTATTACATTCTTCTGCATCCAGCACCAGTCTGAACATGTTGCGTTTCAGCCGTTCATAATTTCAGTAATTAGCAGAGAATCATTAATTATTTAATACTTTGTTCATTAACTGGAATAATAAATGTCTATTCATTAATCCTTACCTATATGTTGCCCTCTCTGATTGGACTTTCCAGCTCTTTTATGTAACATAATTAAAAATAGAGGTCAGAGACTAATCAGAGATGCTGAAGGCAACAAAAACACTTCTGAAAACAGCACTTGAGGGATTAATTGGACTGCTGTATACCATCAGTTTACAAAGCCCATGGGACTGCCCCACTTCATTACTGGATTTTTATGCAATAACCTGTGTGAAATTAGTTTAAACTGCTGAGACAAATGTACTTGAAATAAAGCTTCCCCAAAATAAAAATAGTGCTGGTCTTTGCTAACGTTTGGTAGTGTGTCTTCGAATGGAGGGAAACACTCTCTTTGACCTTTGTCATCAAAATCTTTCCTCCAACTGATATTAAACAGAGGCAACAAGCAGACGGAGAATCTACTAAGCTAATATCTGAAAAGCTAACAAAAGGTAAAGTAGAAACAAACCCTAAGAAATAGATAAAGTCACCAAGGGGTAGAGGTTTTGGCAGAAGAGACATTTCCCTGGCTCATGATGGCCTTTTGTTTTTTGCCTATACTGTATGGTTCATAGGATTTGCAGTATAGAACCAGATCCTGGGGCCAATGTAACGTCTGCACACTAACAGGAGTTACATTATCAGTGGTCATCCAATAGCCAAAAATAATGGCAATAGACAGAAGTCTGTAGTGGCAGCAAAAATGGCTTTGGGTTGACAGGCTCCTGAAACTATTATCGCTTTAGGGTGCCATAATAAACAAGTACGTGGCGTATACCTAACAATTATGGCAAAGCTCACCCTTGCCAACTTGCTTTTAGTGAAGGGCAGGGTCCATTTTTCATGTGTGACTCCCCTCCTGATTTTCCCAAATGTTGCAAAAAAGCTCAAGAAAAAAACCTGTGGGGGAAAAAGCATGTAGAATGTTTAATTTCCATAGTGCAGGGGGTGGCATCATCTTCTTGAGTTGCAGAGTAGCCCAAAATATGTGTGGGAGGAGGATGGTGCCACCCTCACCTAGGCAGCAAAGACAGAATCCTGGGGTATGGTAAGTAAATTATCAATCCCCTCCCGTACAGGTTTTGATTTTTTTGTGCACTTTTGTCCAGCATTTTAGGGAGGGGGTAGCTCCTTTAAATAGTAAGTCTTGTTTCTTTGGTTCACAGTCAATTTTAAAATAATATATGACAACACATATTTTAGATAATAAAATCACTGTACACTATATACAAAATAAATAAAAGCCCTTTACCTAATTGCCCCTCAAGGCTGCACATCTGTTATTCTGGTAATTTTAAAATTTAAACTGGCAGTACATAAGAGAGTCAAACTGCTGCTCATATACACAGAGCAACACTTCAACAGTAACTGATCAACAGCACACTGCACAAGAATATTGTAGATTGGAACAGTGATAGGAAAAAGGTCAACTCAACTATGTGCTGCCAGAATAAGGTAAAATGCCATTTGCTGTAGTTCTTGGGGATTATTTTACATGTGCAGCAAACCACAGTTGTATAACGTATTCTCAATTGCTCTCTCAACTGCTCCCATTCAACCGCATGACAGCAGTTGAGAACTGTTTTGTGTATGCAGTTGCATTCACAATGCATTGGTTTGCTGTATGGTTCCTGGTTGCATCATGTAGCTTTTGACCAACCACTTCCATTGACTTGAATGGAGACCCATTGCAACTGCAGTAGGCTGCAGTTAAACCCATTACCAGTCACTTCTTTAGGACTGCATATTGCCTTTGATCTTTTACAGTGCAGTGAACCTCATAAAAATGCTCAACCTCATAAAATGATGCAGTTGATTCTAACAATTGGTGCAGGGTGCATAGTGAGAGGTGTCCGGCAGCAGTGGCATTAACCGCATGGCATTTAACATCCGTAAGGGACCTACCAGCTAAAAAGAAAGGTAACGGAGCAGCAGCAAGGACTGGTGTTTGGCCAAACTGGCAAATTGCACAGGGCCCTCATGCTTTCCAAGGACCATTAGGCAGATATAATATTATATACAGCACAGTGGCTCAGTCGTTAGCACTCTGGCCTTTGCGGCATTGTGTCCCAGGTTTGAATCTTGGCCGGGAAACTATGTGCATGGAGTTTGCTGGATCTCCCTGTGTTTGTGTGGGCTTCCTCTGGGTACTCTGGTTTCCTCCCACATCCCAAAAACATGCAAATAGGTTAATTGGCTTACCCCTGAAAACTGACCTTTATTAAGGACATATGACTGAGGTAGGGACATTAGATTGTGAGCCCCTTTAAGGGACAGTTAGTGACATGACTATGGGCTTTGTACAGCACTGTGTAATATGTCAGCGCTATATAAATATTGTGTAGTAATAATCAAATATTCAGCCAGAATGTCTGTGATGAATCCTTCAAACCTTCGAGGTATAAGACCAGACTTGACTAAGCATGGTAACCTCCAACTACATACTTTAGACAATGTTCTAAAATGTTCTCAGACAGGAAAACAGTTTACATATTAAACCTAAAAGTAACAGTTGCCTTGAACATGTCTATATGTTTTACCCACCAGGAGTATTAGAAGAAGCTGAGTTTTACAACATTGCTTCATTGGTCAAATTAATTCATGAAAAAATGGACGAAATTGAAGCCAATAAGGTAAAAATAACATGTCAAGCTAATAAAAATAATTGTACTAACTATAGTTGTCCTTCAACCCTTTTACTGTATCAGTTTCTTCAGCTGATAATGCACATACCCAGATCCTTTCCCTCTGCAGCTATCATACTCTCAGCATACTTGTGATAGAAATGCTGATGGCTCACATTTACTTCTTTCTGCACGGGTCAAGAGGAAGGCAGGGTGGCAGCAGCTAAATCATGTGTTTGTCTGTTTACTAGAGTAGTAGTACATCCATAAGCCAGGTCATTTCTAAACATGTTAATGCTTTTTCAGAACCCCCCACCCCCTCTGCTAATACAGGGCAATTATTAATGTACAAAAAATATATAGTAAAAGAGAAAAGCTCTCCTTTACAACTTTACAAGCCTTCTCTTGTAAACTGCCACGTCTGTATGCCTTTATGGTGGTATAGATAGCTATAAGTTGTGACAACATCTGTCATGGTTGGATAAATGTCTTTAATCATTGACTTGAAACACAACTTTGTGCTCTGGGCAACTTACACCTTCTTCCATCCTCAATGTGAATAACTGGTGCTTTCGTGGCTCAATGGAGGTGTGTACTGTGGCTAAGCCTGTGTAAATGCTTCTAGGAGAAGGGCCAGGGTACCAAGAAGGGACAACCTGTGTAGGTGGCATCATTCAGCAATGGGGACAAAGTGCCAGCCCAATTCTTGACAATACATAGACCTTGTAGCAGTACTGGCTTATTAGGATGATTGCTTTGTTCCTCCACCCTTTAGTGGAAAGATTTGGTGGCATCAATAGCAACAGTTTCCAACAGCAGATCCTGTCCTTTTGTCTTCCAATACACCTACCATGTACCAATATAAAAATTGCTTCTGCCATATTTCTAAGTGAGTATTTGGAGTCTTTTTTTCCTCTTAGTCAGCTATATATACAATGATTCAACAATCAACCTTAAAAACTTTCCTCTTTTCCAAGGATTTACAATCCAGTAAGCAGAGACTTCCAATATACTAACTGGGAAGTTCTAACTACCTTTCAGTTAAGTTATAACATAAACCATTACAATTGTGGATTATGCCTAACTACATTCAATTCCTATATCTAACCACTGGGATCAACATCCATCTCCTCTCTATCACTAACATGATCAGCAACCACCTACTACCAATTTGAGTCTCTGAGTCCCCTGAGGAAGCTATTGAGCAAAACGTGTCAGAAAAACGGGAACATTTTCACTGATTATACCATGATCTAATGTGATATTTAACATTGGATCAATGCACTGTTTATGATTCACATATTTGCCTACCTAACAGTATGTCTAGTTGAGAATAATATAACAAGTTCACAAGTAAAGCATTAGTCGATTTGTTGCCTAAAAAGCAGTCTCTCTCTTCTTTCCTCCTCTTGAATAGTAAACATAGGCTTGGCAACCACATATTACCTTGAAATAAGATTTCCCTTGGTATCTCATTCTCCTTTTATTTATATATTTTAATACAGTTTTCTGGAATTATGATATTTACACCAATTATGCCATGCGGAAGGTATATATATAATGTGGCTGCATGATTCTCATGCTTCTTTGTTTTTGGAAACATGGTGTTTATATAGCTGTCCCCCCTGGTTAGGGTAGCCAGTTGTCTGTTGTTTTGAAGTGGCCAATAGTCTTATCTTAGATAATAAGACATAGCTTTTACATGGCAGCCTTGTCTTTGTCTACCTTATAGAACAGCCAAACCTGCACAAGAGAATATAGCATATATATGCAAGAATAGTATTTAATTCCCTGGCCCAGTTTTAAATTAGGGAAAATTGCATGAAATGTAAATGTAATTTGGATAACTTTACTCACCATTACATACACCTGACCCTTGCACTCTACACCTGTAAGTTACACATTCCCGACCCCTGCACACTCTGTTACACATTCTGGAACCCTACACTCTGTTCATTGCATGATTCCTATGTCACACTTAACTCTTCCTCATTACAGTGCAGACGCCTTTCTTCTGCTCATGCGGACAGTTCCGACTCGGAGCGAGCCTACGCTAGCAAGCCTCATTAGCTTAGCCGGCCAATCAGGAAATAGCCTCAGCACTCAGCTTTTGTGCAACGTGTCTCCACTGGTGCCGAGCCCCCTAGTTCTTCTGAGCTATTTCCTGTACACCTGTTGCTTAATCCATTGTTTCCTTCATCCAGCTGGAAACCCTTGGTTGTCCAGTCTGTCGTTTCCAGCCTATTCCCTTGTGCTGTTCCAGTCTGTCTGTGGATATTCATGTGTCACCAGTGTCTCCTGTGTTTGCAGTGGCCCCTGTCTTCACTGGTATTTGACCCCTGGCTTGTGACCTGACCTCGCTTGCTGCCTGCCCTGACCTTGGCCTTCCTTGAAATTCTTCTCCCTTGTGATTTGGAGCCGTGTATCTTCCTGCCCACCCTTCTGTGCCCAGGGACTGCAACCTGGCGGTAACCAGTAGTGCAACATCCTCACCACTACAGGGTCTGGAGAAGACCTGGTTACTGCTTGGATTCTGCACCTTGGCTCTTCTCAGGGCTCATACCAATTTTGTGCAAGCCGTAGTGCCCCCTAGTGGCCCTGTCCCCCCAAGCGTGACACCCTACACTCTGTACTTGACATTTTCCTGACCCCTGCACTCTGTATGTGACATTTTTCAAACCCCTGCACTCTGTACTTGACATTTTCCTGACCCCTGCATTCTATATGTGACATTATCCTGACCCCTGCACTCTGTAGGTTACATTTTTCTGACCTCCGCACTCTGTACGTGACATTTTTGCCCCTTCAGATGTTGGCAAATAGCAATCTGGGGATCTAAATATTTTGGACAATTCTGCATTAGATGTTTATTAAAAATGGTTTTGTGTCCCTGTTTTAAAGCTCATCTATTTAAAAAAGAGGCCCTAATATTTCTCCTCATTTGCAAAATTAACAAAATAATTGTTTTGCTTGCAGTTATTCTTTAACCCCACCAATGATTTAGTGGATGGTTGTATTAAAAGTCTGGGTTAGCATTGAAAAGCTAGTAATGACAGCAGTTAGTTTTGTAAAGTTACAACACACCATTTATAGGCCATTTTTACACCATTTATAGATGAGTAATTCTTTTCAGCATTATAATGAGGTCTGAAATACATGGACCTAGAAGATTCTCCAACAAGTAATGTTTCTATGAATGTTAGATTCACTGCTTTATAAATACACCCTATAGTGTTTTATCGTATTATTTATTTACTTATTAGTTTGGTCTTTTTCCTTTTTTTCCATGAAGCAATAATAGAGTGCAGAGATAACACATCATTTCTTTGATCATCCTATTTTTAACATTATATAGTCAGGTCTGGCATGAAGGCGTGATAATAACACAAATGTAGGCAGAAACGTTTATGGCTTCTGGAATTATGATATTTACACCAATTATGCCATGCGGAAGGTATATATATAATGTGGCTGCATGATTCTCATGCTTCTTTGTTTTTGGAAACATTGTGTTTTTATGGCTGTCCCCTGGTCTAGGGTAGCCAGTTGTCTGTTGTTTTGAAGTGGCCAATAGTCATATCTTAGACAGTTAAGGCAAACTTGCACTAAGACATAGCTTTTACATGGCAGCCTTGTCTTGTTCTACCTTATAGAACAGCCAAACCTGCACAAGAGAATATAGCTTGTAATATGCAAGAATAGTATTTAATTTCCTGGCTCAGTTTTAAGTTAGTGGGCAGCAGGGTGGCTCAGGGGTTAGCACTTCGGCCTTTGCGGCGCTAGGTCCTGGGTTCGAATCCCAGCCAGGAGACTATCTGCATGGAGTTTGCAGGTTCTCCCCGTGTCTGTGTGGGTTTGCTCCGGGTACTCTGGTTTCCTCCCACATCCAAAATCATGCAGTTAGATTAATTGGCTTCCCCCTAAAAAAATGACCCTAGACTACATTAATGACATATGACTATAGTAGGGACATTAGATTGTGAGCTCCTTTGAGGGACAGTTAGTGACATGACTATGGACTTTGTACAGCACTGCGTAATATGATGGTGCTATATAAATACTGTGTAATAATAATATTATTAATAAAGTTAGGGAAATTTGCATGAAATGTTAATGTAATTTGCATAACTCTACTCACCATTACATACACCTGACCCTTGCACTCTACACCTGTAAGTTACACATTCCTGACCCCTGCACACTCTGTTATACATTCTGGAACCCTACACTCTGTTCATGGCATTTTCCTGTCCCCTATGTCACACCAAACTCTTCCTCATTAAAGTGCAGACACCTTTCTTCTGCTCATACGGACAGTTCCGACTCGGAGCGAGCCTACGCTAGCAAGCCTTAATAGCTTAGCCGGCCAATCAGGAAATAGCCTCTTTACTTTCCCTGGCTATTTAGCTAGCTCAGACACAGCACTCAGCTTTTGTGCAACGTGTCTCCACTGGTGCCGAGCCCCCTAGGTCTTCTGAGCTATTTCCTGTACACCTGTTGCTTAATCCAGTGTTTCCTCTGTCCAGCTGGAAACCCCTTGTTGCCCAGTCTGTTGTTTCCAGCCTATTCCATTGTGCTGTTCCAGTCTGTCTGTGGATATTCATGTGTCACCAGTGTCTCCTATGTTTGCAGTGGCCCCTGTGTCACTGGTATTTGACCCCTGGCTTGTGACCTGACCTCGCTTGTTGCCTGACCTGACCTTGGCCTTCCTTGAAATTCTTCTGCCTTGTGATTTGGAACCGTGTATCTTCCTGCCCACCCTGCTGTGCCCAAGGACTGCAACCTGGCAGTAACCAGTAGTGCAACATCCTCACCACTACAGGCTCTGGAGAAGACCTGGTTACTGCTTAGAGTCTGCACCTTGGCCCTTCCCAGGGCTCACACCACTTTTGTGCAAGCCGTAGTGGCCCCTAGCGGCCCTGTCTCCCCAAGCGTGACACCCTACACTCTGTACGTGACATTTTCCTGACCCCTGCACTCTGTATGTGATATTTTTCTGACCCCTGCACTCTATATGTGACATTTTTCTGACCCCTGCACTCTGTACGTGACATTTTTCTGACCCCTGTGCTCTATATGTGACATTTTTCTGACCCCTGCACTCTGTACATGACATTTTTGGCCCTTCAGATGTTGGCAAATAGCAATCTGGGGATCTAAATATTTTGGACAACTCTGCATTAGATGTTTATTAAAAATGGTTTTGTGTCCCTGTTTTAGAGCTCATCAATTTGAAACAGAGGCCTTAATATTTCTCCTCATTTTCAAAATTAACAAAAAAATTGTTTTGCTTGCAGTTGTTCTTTAATGATTTAGTGGATGGTTGTATTAAAGTAATATAAGTCTGGGTTAGCATTGAAAGGCTAGTAATGACAGCAGTTAGTCTTGTAAAGTTGCAACCACCGTTAATAGATGAGTATTTCTTTTCAGCATTATAATAGGGTCTGAAATACATGGACCTGGAAGATTCTCCAACAAGTAATATTTCTATGAATTTTAGATTCACTGCTTTATAAATACACCCCATAGTGTTATATCGTATAATTTCTTTACTTATAGTTTGGTCTTTTTCCTTTTTTTCCATGAAGCAATAATAGAGTGCAGAGATAACACATCATTTCTTTGATCATCCTATTTTTAACATTATATAGTCAGGTCTGGCATGAAGGCCTAATAATAACACAAATGTAGGCAGAAACGTTTATGGCTTAATTGTGATATTGACTCCCTGAGATGGAATATACAGAGTAGTAAAGCAAGCAGATTATCTGTGATACCAGGCAGATTACTGAATCATATTATGCTGTATATATAAAAATGAGTAGGCCAGCTGGTACCATTGCTGCGTTGCAGCGCTAAAGTAATGGGTTCAGTTCTTAGAGGGGTATATACATGGACTTTGTATATTTGTCTGGATTACATTCTTATGACACACTTTCAATTTATTTGACCTACAAATTGGTCCTGAGAAGTGTTCATATGTTGCTGTTGATATTAGATTGTAAACTAACAGAGCATTAGCTACAGAGTAGAATTCAAAATGCGGTAGAATATATTGGTGCTATATAAAATCATGATATATATGCACATTTATTGTGTACTGCAAAGAAAGTATGGTTTCTCAGATCTTCACTCATTGAAAAAACAATATGTTTTTTTAACTAATAGTTTGAGTCATAACCTACCTTTCCTAAGGTAAAGCTGTCTTCCAGTTTTAAAATTCTTGTTTTATTCATAGCATTTTTGCTTGATGCAGCATCCATTAAAATCAATATAAATTCATATGTTAGGTTCGAAGGTTTTTTTGTGACAGTTCCAAAGTGTTGGATTACTTACAACACTTACAAACATAACAGTAGGTGGGACTTTTAAGGCAGTCAAGACAACATTTTTGTCTGAAAAAAAACTCTTATCTGCACATTCATCATTTTTCTGTCCTTGCTATCATCTTTGCTGGGTTTGAAAATGCATCTAATATTATAAAACATCATATTATATATAAATTCCTTCATGGAAAATTCCTTGGGAGAAATACTGCTTGTCTTCTTTTGAATTGAGCTTCCCTTTCTTCTGCTACAGGGTTTTCCTCCACCTCTTGTTACTTTGCTCTACGCCAGGCTAAGTCGCACCCTTTTTATTGATTATTGGTTGTGCGTGTACATTGTTGATGATCTGCATGTAAATCCCTGAGGAAGCAGATTATTTCTGAGAAACGCGGCGGATTGTCAAAACTTGTTACAGTATCATCACAAACATATCTATTCAGGTTTTATCAGCACATTAATCACTGGATCTTATCTCAAGTCTGTTAGTATACATACCGTTAAGCTTCTATGTGAGGTAACACAAACCTTTTTAATCGATGTAAAGAATATCTTACTGTAAAGAATATAAATACTGTATAGTATTTATAGTACTGTATGTAAAGAATATAAATACTGTTATGTTTTTACTATTAAAAATAGGGATGTTGGCAGCTTGATGACATTACATGAGTTTTGACAACTACTTTTGAAAATACATAAAACACTGCTTAATGTGCTTTCAATTGTCATCTTTTCTTTATATACTTTAAACTTTGAAGAGAAAAATGTTGCTTCTATTTACCCAAAAAGTATTATCCGGAGTTGAGTGTTGTCACAAAGTCTATTTGAATCTATGTCCATTTGAGACTATCCTATCCAAATCCTAAACTATTCTGAATGTATTTTAGTAAAACTAGCACCAACAGTAGACAAATACTCTACTGGCAGGGTCAATAGGTAATACAAATCTTACAGGGGGACTCTGTGTTATTGTTAGGAACAGAGTTCAATATATGTTATTTTGACTTTGCCCATATTTTCCTTTAACCTACTTTAAATAACTACAAACCAATCATATTTTATTCAGTCCCAGCAGAAGCATGTTTATCGAGTGCTGCAATGTCAAGAAGCAGAGTTGGCACAGATGGTCTCTACAATGTCTGACAGTTGGAAATTTGAACAGGTAAAGATTATTACTGAGGGCCTATTCACATTTTGTTGTACTTGTATGTTGCTATAATAAACAGAGCAGAGCTGGGCAATACGTTCAATATGAACAGGCAGCTAAAAAATGGACATGAGCCATATTTTCCAATGCAACACTTTACCATGCAAAGTAGTGTGTTACTTTAGGTTGTGTTGACTTACTGCTTTGGAGCACCTTTAAAAATAAATGTCACAGCAACATGTATTGCAATAATGCACATGGAATTAAAAATAAACATGAAATGTTAAGCAAGGTACACACATCCAATGGTTCTCACCCAATATTCGTCTTCGGGCCGATATCGGGGGAGTATCGGGCGTGTGTACCGTGCCCATCATCCGAACGACCGTCCTGGCGGATCCACAACAAACAAACGTAATGCAAGAGAAGGGAGAGAGCACAGCAGGGTGCCGCTTCCTTGTTCTCCCCCTCCCCTCTGCATAGTGCAGAACAGTGCTGTATGTACAGAGCTCATTCATGCATCGTGCAGTCTTTTGTTGTTGGAAAGGTTTCGGAAAGATCCTTTCCAACGACAATAATTGCAGATGTGTATTCGGCTTTAGACTAAGGCTACGTACACACGTCAGATGATTCTCGTCCTGGCAGATCAATTATTGACAAACGACTGCATTACAAGTAAAGCAGAGAGTTTGCAGCGGGGTGCTGCTCCATTGGTTTCCCCCTCCCCTTTCCATAGAGCAGAATGACACTGTATGTACAGCACTCATTCATGCATCTTTTGTCGAAGATCCTTTCCAATGACAAAAGTCTAATGTGTATGCATAGCCTAAGGCAATGTTTAGGCAGTTGGCCAATTTGACATGTGGTTCCTGAGGGCCAAATTGTGCAGGAGACCAACATGAGACACTGGTAAACACCTGTGAACATAGAGTTTTTTTCATCCATTCTCATTTATTTTAATGATAATCGGGGGTCTGGGTATTGTTTTCACGTTCACAGTAAGCCTCTATGGCATCACTAATACTAGTCAATATAAAAAACAGCATATTTTTCTTTTTCCGTTATCCCTATAGAACTGTACTTGCTTATAGTGACAATGTTGTCAAAAAGTCTTGCTTGTCCCAACCACTCTTTTTTAGTAATGATGAATACACATATATTTGGTTTACTGCTTCTTTTTGCTTATTTGTTTGTACTGTGTCTGCAGTTGGTGAATGTGGGCTCTCCATATAATTACAGCAGTGAGGGGCAGCCGGAGTTCCTTTGTGTGGTCTCCAGGGAGTTACAGAGTAAGATAAAAACATGCGGATCTGGAGCTTGTAGCACAGCACAGGTACAAGACATTTTATATTGTATCCTAAACATACCATAGCTATTAAATCTACTGCTTGTAATATTATAAATAAAGAAATATAATTATTGTACAAAGAATACACAAATTAAGGTTTATTCATCATTTGATTGCTACCGATGCATACTGTCTTATATATTGTTCTACATTCTTATAGATTCTTACATATTGTTCTAGACTTGGCAGTAATTTTCAACAAAAGTTGTTTTAATGAATTCATATGAACCTGCCATTATATAGGCTGCACCCACCAAAACTGAATGAATTGAAAATGCTTTGATAGAAGATTACTCTTAAAGAAGCATATGTGAAACCTAAAACTGAACTGTTTTTGTCTTCATTTTGGTCTAGTAAATATATGATTTGAAGCATTGTTGATCTATTGATTGATCTCCTATCATCTGTGTCCATAAAACACTTTTTATCTCAAATAGTCTATTTAACCACTCAGTTTTATCATAGACTTCAGAGGTTTATCTTTTATGATGTAAAAATCAAACAATGAGGGTAGTTGAAAAGTTCAGTGGAAGGCACTGAGCAGGAGTGGCACCATTCAATCCACAAAAAGCTGCGTGTTCAAATAAGGGATAAAAGCATAATGTAGCAAAACAAGTACTTTTCTGCACTTTACATAAAAGGGTAGACAACTTTTGATTTCAAGTAAAACTTTATTTAGAATAGGAGCGAAAAGCCTCCTGGGATTCCTACCTCATGCACCCTAGAAGGTTCCGGCTGCGCCTTCTGCACATGCCTTTATCCTGTGCATGCGCAGAAGGAGCCCATTCATTAATATAAAAAAAATTGCCAATCTTACGAATGTGCAGTGAGATCGACAATCTTTTATCCCCATCTACATCACCCAATCTTGCGCCTGCGTAGTGCGAGATCGGGTGACGCAGGAAGAAGAGAGAAGATGTCAGCACCTGGCACTTCCTCTGCACCGACCAGAAGACAGACGCAGGACCGAAATGAAGAAACCTTCCAACGGATCGATGGACCTGCAGGAATAAAGGTGTGATTCTTTTTTTCTGTGTTTGGTTAAAAGTGGATTTAAACCCTACATTACTTACCCATTCTCTTGGAGGTTGCTGCCATCTTCTTTTTTTGCTTCCTTCTTGCTATCTTTAGCCATCTTGATTGGCCCAGATAACATAACTTCTGTGCAGGTGGGAAGGAGTTCATTCATCCCCAGAACACACAGAGGAAGTTGGGAATGCCAGGAATTCTGGCAACTAAAACTTAGACTGGGCATGCTCAGCTCAACTATGCCACCAGAAACCCTGAGTGATCAGGCAGGCAAGACAAATTATTGCAGAGGGGCCATTGCCTGTCCATTTCTGCAATAATGGTCTGCCTGATTGAGCATTTGTAAAATTAAAACTGTAGTTCCACTGGAAAGAGATAAAGCACTGGAAAATGCCTATACTGCAGACATTGAAGCCCATGGAGCGCCTTAGTACATTCAGCTGATGTACTTTCGTTTATTCAGCTCCATATCAGACCAGCTTTCAAACAGGAACTGTTCTCTGGAAGCTATCCTCCAAATCTCTTGATACAAACATACTAATAATTAAGTCATAATTTTAAGTAACATTTACCTGGAGACTTTATTAGGCATACATGATCCAGCAAACAGATTCCTCCACACCCGGTATAGGTCATGCTGTCACGCTTTATGATATCCTTTAAAAACCCATAGTGCAAAACACTTTAAGCCTGGTCCTGAAAAGTGTATACCTAATAAAGATATCCAGTAAATCCCATTTCAAGTTGTGTCTATCTTTTATTTATTTGTGTTTGAATGCAGCAGTGGTGGTAGCCCCTGTTGTTTTTGTTATATGTAAAGTCTCCAAATCTCCTGAGATGAACAGTCAGAGGCAAATGCACCTTGCATCTCACTCTGAGGGTATACAAATAATAGGCTAAAGGGACAGGAGTGTCTAGGCACAATTACAAACCATGTAGTACACTGCTAGAAACAATTAAAATATCAAGATGTTCTTCGAAAAGATAAAAAAAAGTTTTACTTTTGAGTTCAGGTGTGGAAAACATGACAAAAGGACCTTAGATCTCCACATACTAACTGGAAAGTAAATATAGGAAATGTGCCTTAAATGAGTCACAATGGCTCAAAATTGATATGATTGAGAAACAGTTTGTGCAAAATTAAGGTTGACAAAGCACCAGGACCTGATGGATTACATCCATGTGTCCTCAAAGAGCTGAGCTCAGTTATTTCAAAGATAAATTTTTTAGAGACTCTTTACTCACTGGCAAGGTACCGATGGATTAGTGTAGGGCCAATGTGGTTCCTATCTTCAAAAAGGGAGCAAAGCCATTACCAGGTGACTACAGACCGGTTAGTTTAATGTCCATAGTTGGAAAGGTCCTAGAGAGTTTGATAAAGAACCACATAGTTTCTGCTGGAAAATAATATTATAAATGATAGTCAGCATGGCTTCATGAAAGACCGAAGTTGTCAAACAAATTTACTCTCTTTTTATGAAGAAGTAAGTAAACAGGTAGACAGTGGAATAGCAGTTGATATAGTGTACTTGGACTTTGTTAAAGCATTTGACACCGTACCCCACAGACAGTTAATATGCAGGTTAGGATCAATAGGTTTAGAACGGTCAATCTGTAAATAGATAGAGAACTGGCTTAAAGACTGCATCCAGAGAGTTGTAATTAATGATTCATACTCTGAATGGTCTAAGGTTATTAGTGGTGTACCCCAGGGTTCAGTGTTGGGACATTTACTGTTTAGCATCTTTATAAATGATATAGAGTTTGGGATTAAAAGTACCATTTCTCTGTTTGCAGATTACACCAAACTATGTAATGGAATTAAGTCCATACAGGATGTCTATAATCTACAAGCAGACCTGGATGTACTGTGTGATTGGGCAGCCAAGTGGCAAATGACATTTAATATAGATAAATGTAAAGTTATGCACTTGGGGGCTAACAACATGCATGCTTCATACTGTCTAGGGGGAATACATTTGGGGGAGTCAGAAATGAAGGACAACTAAACTAATAAAAGGAATGGAGGAGCTCAGCTATGAGGAGGGTTTAGCTGAACTGAATCTATTCTCCCTTGAGAGACGTATAAGGGGGGATATGATCACCCTGTATAAATATATAAATGGTCCGTATAGAGAACTCTCTTCCCAATTATTCACTTTGAGATGATCACAAAGCACAAGAGGGCGCTCTTAGGTCTGGAGGAAAAGAAGTTTAAGCTCCGGATAAGGAAGGGATTGTTCACTGTAAGGTCTGTGAAAATGTGGAATCGGCTCCCTCAGGAAGTAGTTTCAGCAACTACTATAGATTGCTTTTAGAAAATGCTTTCTAGAAGCACAGAATATAACTGGGGATTAAAGATTTAAAGTAAAGATACCGGAGACTGTTGATCCAGGGAACATCTGATTTTCTCATTGAATCAGGAAGGAATTTTTTTCCCCTATTAAAGCAAATTATACCAGGGTTTTTTTTGCCTTCCTCTGGATCAACTGTTTCCATAGGGTTTTCTTTTTTATCAGGGATATGTTTATCTCCTTAGTGGTTGAACTTATACTCGGCATGTATATACTATTTTAAGGCACTTTATTATTCTGTAGATTAGCCTTTCTCAACCTTTTAATCCCAAAGGAACCACAAAAAAAATTTCTAGGTCTCAGGGTAACCATTGCTAAAATCAATACATTGAGTTTCAGTGAGAAAAAGCCCCTTGCATTAGTTGGAAGAATGCTCCCCTTACAGTGGCAGTCTAAATGCTACCTTTAACAACAGCTTTGACAATTTCTGGTGCATGCTGCTGGCTTAAAAACTATGCAGGCATCAGGAAATGGGAGATCTGTCATCCACAGTTTAAGGAACCCCTGGCAACTTCTGGAGGAACCCAGGGTTCCACTTACCCCTGAATGAGAATGGCTACTGAAGGTGGAACCCTAATAAGATTATGACTAAAAATTTTAAAGGCGTAAAATTTTGACTTTTTAAAACTATTTGAAAAGGTTAAGCTTAATTTATAATACTTGTATTTTGCTATATACAGAGCTGTGAACCTGAGCAAGAAGAGGAGATTGTGTTAAATCCAGACTGTATTGTCCTCCATGAGAGAGAAAGAGATGGAAGGCATTAACTCCTGTAAGTTTCTGTTTCCCCCATTGCTTGATAGAATCTAAGTTGGTGTATAATCTTCTTTTTTTATATATAAATATAATGCATTTCTTCAGTTTGGTTACTAAACCTTGTAAACCCAATGCTTTAGACCAGTTAAAATTAAAACTAGACATCTTATCAGTTGCTAGCGATAACAGCGCCACTTTTCTTTTCTTTTCCAGTTTTTTCTGCTATCATCTTTATTTTACTCAGTAATATAATTCTATCTTGGTGAAATATAATTTCTGATCTTCATTTTCATCTCCCTTTCTTTTACAGACATTATCATCAATGATCATTGCTCTTCAATGCTTTCCTTTTCAAATAACACATCAAGTAAACATGCTTTGTCCTAACTGCCTAATCATTTCTTACCATACATAAATGAGATCTTTTTAATAAAATCTATGCACTAATCAAAATGTGTGTGAATAACAGTGTTTGTAAGCATTCTTCAAAGGAAGATTGTCACCACTCCATCTAAAAAGGCCCCAGTAACTTTGTGAATCTCGCACTGTACTCTTCTCACCTGTAGCTCTTCTGCTGCACATCTCATCCCTAATGGCTGCCATCTTTCTCAGCTAGGTCCTTGGAAGCCTATTGTCTCTTCCTTGTTCTTTCTAAAGTCCTCCTGATCAGTGGTACCAGATCTGGCACAATATCATTTCCTAGAACATGTCCCATACATTTCTTCTTTAACATGGGGGCTCCAATGTTAAAGAAGAAATTGAGTATCATTTAAAAGAGTACTGTTTTAATGTGATAGATTGTTGATCTCTTGAACTATTTTACATGCTTTTAATGCAATTAAAAAATCTTTCATTGCTATGTTTTTGTGACCGCCCACTCTATACCATTACAATCAATGTCAATTGTAAATCAGATTTGCGTTAATGCAATCAAGGCTGCCTACACACACTCAATTATTGTCGTTGGAAACAATCTTTTGTGATCGTTTCCTGCAACAAAAGACTGAGAGATGAAAAAAACAAACTGTACACACAGCGCTGTACTGTTCTATGGAGAGGGGGGAGAACAGGAGAGGTGCACTGCGCTGGGCTCTCCTCCTTTCTTTTCTGTTGAAGCCATTTATTGTCTTTCATTCATGGATTCGTCAGGACGTCGGGCAGCCTCTGTACACATGTCAGATTCCCATCCAAGACTAGCCCAAACGTTTGTATCAGGCGGGAGTCATCTGATGTGTGTACAAGACTTATGATATAAATGTGTTTGTTCAGAGTATGTGAATAATAGGTCTTAAGTTAATATAACTTTTCAACATTACTTATATGAATTTTCCTTTTTCACCTTTATATACTGTCTGGCTGAAACAAAAGAGTTCCCGAACTTGTGGGGGAAGGTTATGATCTGAATCTATGATCTGTTAAATCATTGCAACTTCCTAATTAAGCATATGATTTAAAGGAATGTAAAAAAGTTATTAATTGATACTTTAATAATAATTGTCCAACATAACAACGCAACAATAAATAAATTACCTTACATCAATACTAAGTTCTAATGGCCACCTGGTTACTAATTGTTGTGTTGTTCTGTTGGAACTTAAAATCATGTTATAAAACAATGTATGGATACAACAATGCTATAAAAGAATGTATGGATACAAAAAATATATTCTGGAAACTGTACTAAAAATTGATTATTAGTGGAATTGTAGATCTCCTCTTCCTGAGGAAGCGGACCTAGTTTCTGCAAAACGTGTAGAATTCTTGGAATACCTCATACCTACCTAAAGAGTTTTCTGCAAGTAGAACTTTGACTGCTTTACTTAGAATTAGTTCTTGTTTTTAATGTACTTCATATTTTATTGTGTGGTTTTTCAAATAAAGCTATAATTTGATTTTTATATCCTAATATGAATTTATTTGTATATGTTCAACCTAAAAAGTCCCCTAAATTTGGTTATCCTTAGGGAAACCTGGCTGTTCTTTGTATATATGATATATTGGGTCATGGTCAAGTTTGACTAAGTTCTGAAGGGTACAAAACATTATGATCATCTCTACTGTATACTATATTTTCTTCCCATTTCAAATATCACTGTAGCCCTTAAAAGAAATTAGGAGGAAATACAGCTTCTGGCAAGAGTATCAAATATTTGACATACCTGGAAGCGTTAAACATTCTGCATTTCAAGGCTGTTTAACTGCTCTTCCTCCCTGGCCCTGATCACAGCCAGAGTTCTGGCAGCAGTCAGAGTAGCCTTGTGTGATTTGAAATAACAGTCTTTGCAGATTGCACAAGGTTTTGCTGGCTGGGGCTGGGATGTTGACAGGGTCTTAAAAAAAGTTATGTTTCCTTTTACCTTTTCTCCTGATATACCATGCCTTGATCTGCACTCTATATAGAGACAGCTTCCAGACAAAGGCAGGGCTTTGCTTCCTCATGTCAGAGTCTCCGGCAAGGAGAATACAGAACAGGAGTGACATTACTAAATCTGATTTAAAACGTCTCATAAGATTAGCAGTTAGAGGCAACAGTGCCTTAGATTACATGTTATAGATATACAGCAATGGAGCTGTGCTGCTCGGCTCCCTCCCATACCCTCACATATATTTTGAAAGCACAAGTACATTTTTTAAAATATGCTTGTTGTGTTCCCACTTATCTTTGTGTGTTCCAACTCTTCCTGTTACTTTTTTAATATTGTTAAATACTGTAAATGGCGTTCAAATAAAGATATGTTAGCCTCCAAAGAGGCAGATGTACAGACCCAGGGACTCAGATGCAGAGATTTTATCTGTAATTTATTTCTTTATTGAGCTAAATGTAATGCATATAAAAAAAGATCTACATTTCAGATTATTCATTTTTTTTTTTTTACAACACCCATCTTCAATAATGTACAGTTCTATTACGCTGTCTTATTCTGGCCCTTTTATTAAAGCAAAGTTTCTTACCCATAGCAAACCAATCCGATTTTAATTAGTAGTAATAATTTATTGAAAAATGAATTCTAACTGATGGTTATGGATATCTTTATTAAGCCTTTAAGGTGTATCTAAAGCTAAAGCTTGACCATTGCCACAAGTAATGGCAACCACCAAAACAGGAAGTTTGGGAAAAACTGCTAACAGAGACCTCTGTTTAAAAGTAGATATTATGTTGTGTCTCTGGGACAAAATAGGAAATATTCCCATTAAAACATGCGTTGCCTGTCTAGACATTTTAAAGAGGAACTAAGCCTGAAAATAAAAAAAAATGTGAGCAAGTAGTTTGTTTATTGCAGAGTGTACAGTTCAGGCATACCTGGCTGCTGGGAATGAATGAACTCCCATGTCCGGGCCTGGCCAAGAAACATGGTTGAAGATTCTGAACCCAGAAGAGGACCTGGGGAAGATGTCAGAGCTAGTGAAGGAGGTGACCTAAATTTAATAATTTCAAACAGGTAGGTAAATTTATTTTACTGCAAAAGAGACATTGCCTTTTGTTCCCAGTATAGCTTGTCTGCATTTTTTTTTTATTTTGAGGTTTAGTTCCACTTTAAATCAGATGATGTGCTAAAACTGTCTTTTGTAAATCGCTGAAGGATTTTCATGGGAATGATAAAAATATGACTTTTGGTTTCATTGCTTTTGGAAAATAGACTCTGTGACTGGTTCCTGTTTTTGGTTCCAGATTATGACTTTATATTGTTATTCGTTGCAAAGTATTGTTAAAACTTAACACTACATTAGAGTTATTGGCCTTGATTTATGAAAGCTCTCCAAGGCTGGAGAGAATACACTTTCATCAGTGAAGCGGGGTGATCCAGCAAACCTGGAATAGATCTTGTCCAGGATTTAAAATGTTTGCTAGCAGATTTAAAAAAAAATCTATTCCATTTTTTCTAGATCACCCAGCTTCACTTCTGAAAGTGTATTTTCTCCAGCTTTGGAGAGCTTTCATAAATCAGGCCCATTGTGTAAACTTCTACTAATTTAACAACATTGAAAACATAGATTTAAAGCAGGCTGAATTTCTGTACAACATCATCCATTAAACATGGTAAGTAATAGTAGGCTTATTCTATCTTTGTCATCCTATATAATAATGCAGGGCACAGAACCAAAATGATCTGCAGTATGTAACCAAGAGTAGCCAATCAGTTTGCCCCGTCCACTAATGAAGCTGGGGACTTAGAGCACACTATTCAGTAAAAGCCTTTATTTGAACATCTTTTTTGTAATAAAATGCTAACATAGACAATATATTAGTAGTAAAATATTTGCCTGGAGATAATTTTTCTGCTATGCCTTTTTTTTTAAATATACATAATTGTATCATTCCTGAACTAATTTATAACAAATGGTTCATTATTCTAGTATTTTCATTGACACGGAGATATTTTGATGATCAAAAGGTTTATTTAAAAAAGTAAAATCAGAAGACTAATAGTTTCTCCTCTTTGATGATCTTCAGTTGCTTTGATTTTTCATTTCCTTTTAGAGAAATTATAGTAAATTCCAGGTTGATGTAAATGGTTGTTGTTGTGAGTTTTTTTGTTAATGGGCTGTGACATTGTTAATCCATCCAACAACTCTAGTAACTCTAGAATATACCCCATAATATTTGGGTATTGCACAACCAGCTCCCCAACTTACTATCCCCGCTACAAACCAACGACCTTCTGGTTCTTTACAAACAAGTGGACTGCCAGAGTCTCCCTGAAATACAGAAAGCCAACAATGTGTTTAGAACATTTTATGTAATATCTTACCTTTTCACTGTGATTTAAAGTACAACAAAGTACAAAGAAAACAAAAGAGAAAAGAAATAAGAAGACATTTTTCAAAATAAAAGTTACCACCAATGTCCCTACTGCTATGCATGAGTGGAAAAATCCACACTTTAGTGCTTGGTGATAAATACATCTCCTCTATAACTCCTTTGTCCCAACTATGAGAGCTGCACCACTATGATACACCACTGTCATTTGTTTGAGCCTTCTCTCCTTTATACAAGGTGTTCTGTTGTTGGCCAAGGAGAGAAGGATAATCAATTAATGCATGATTATACGATATTTCCCACAGTGCATTATGGGTAGGCAGCAGATTGTTTTTAGGGAAGTTAACTGTTTGTTGTTTTTTTTTCTGATCAAAATAAAAATATTAATTTATGGTCAACTATTACAAACTATTTAGAACCTGATAATGATTTTTGGGCATTTTTAATTGTTAAAAAATTGGTAGAAGATCAGTAGCAGACTGAGAACACAGACTGAAAACACCTGCCCAAGAGTTATAGTTGAAGAAAATAGGTATAAGAATATTCAAAGGCAAACCTTGAGACAACATGCTAAACACTACAATAGCCAATCAGGGTGAGGACACTGGTCCCCTTTTATTAAGTATAGATAATCAATAGGTGTATATTTTTTATGCGAAAAGCTCAAGAAAGGCAGTTAATAAAATTAAAGTGAAACACCCAAAGGATAGGCAACAGAGGGAGAACGGTACAGGTAAAATGTAGCAAGAAACAACCGAGAATTCAACAGGAGGAACACAAAGAACAAGTGGGAAGTAGGAAACCATAGACGATTCAGTGGAGGAACACAGTGATAATTTAGCAATCTTTGTTCTGTTGGAGAGATTTCTCATTATTTCCTGTCAAGAAGACCAATGTCACAAGGACAGGAAGAGAAATCCATCTATCAGGGATTAAAACAGCTATAAAAGGTGTAAATAAACTACAGTATTAGGTTAAAAAAGACAGCTGTTCATAGAATTTCAATCAATGGAAGTAAATATATTAAAAAACCTTCATCAGTGGTACCCTGATTCCACATTTACCCAAAGGAAGGAAATTCTTTTCATGATTAGAGGTTCCGTTTTTTACAACAGGGAATATAATCAGTCCTGATCTCCATTTAGTTAATCCCTGGTTCAACAATTTGACTCATCTGGTATCATGGTTTTACCATTTTTTCCAGGTTTATGGTTTCACCTTGTTGCTTTTCTGCTACTCTAAGCACTTTAACATACATTATGATAGCTTATTCTGTATGACTATCAGCAGTTGTAAAATGGAAAACTATTTGTCAGAAAATATGTTGAAGAGAGGCTTCTCATAAGGATGAATAAAACATATAATACATACCTGGCATGAATCTTTGGTGCCATCAAGATATCCAGCACAAAACATTCTTGGACTAATCCCATAATGGTATAGATCAGTGCAGAGATCTTGAGAGATTAATTTAAGGTCAACTTTCTGAAGAATGTCAACGCTTGGACCTAAAATTTACAAAACATGGTTATAAAAGTATTCTGTAGTTGCTGGAATATGTTCTCAGGGTTGCTTCAAGATGTAAGTGGGCTCAGGAAAAAGATCATAACTGTGACAAGACAGAGCAACCGCATCTAGTATCTACCTCCTTCCCGTTTTAACCCCACTCAACTCACAAACCCAGATATTGGTTCATGCCTTGTGGGCCTTTTATTACAAATATAAAATTAACTTCATAGCCCCCTGACGGTGATCCTTAGTGTGGCGCTCGGGGTGAATTTTTTTATATCAAAAGCAGTAACCTCGAGCCACACTTGGTGTAGCATAAAAAAAATCCTACCTGCTCCCTTCGATCCAGCGGCGTCCTCTAGCGAACCCCGGCTGGCTTCTGCATCACATCCTCGGCTTGGTCAATGGAATGCGCGAAGCATTGGTTCGCTGGGGAGGCGTGGCATGGCGGGAAATTTAAAAGGAAATTATATTGTAATCTGCTTTTAAAACTTTGATCACAGTGATACAGTTTAAAAAAAATAAATCCTTGCCAGGGATTGATTTTCCACCAGAGAATGCTTGGTGAATGTCAGATTCACTGTTTTATAAAAAGACCCATATGAATAGGATCTTGTGTCTTTGACCACTGCGGTTACAGAAGATATACAGGTGTGCCCATATGGGTTTGTTACTGGACATGCAACAGTAACTGTAAAATGAGTAAAGCTATGTACACACCTCAAATTTTTCTAGCCCGATAATCGGCTCAGGGCAGATATCAGGTGAGAATCTGGTGTGTGTACAGCCCGCGTTGTTCATCGTTCATGGATCTGTCCTGGCGCATCCACGGAAAATGAATGGCGGGCAATCCTAATGCAAGGGAAGCGGGAGAGCGCGCAGCAGGGTGCCGCTCCATAGAGCACAACGGTGCTGTATGTACAACACTTGTTCATGCATCGTGCGGTTCTTATTGTTAAGTATTGTGAAAGATCCTTTCCAACGACAAGAATTGCACGTGTGTACGCAGCTTTAGAGAAAGAAAAACTCAAATTTATTTAACCCAAGTTGGATAAAGAATTACATGCTCATCCACAAATACCAGGGATCAGGGGTGATTATTTTGTATGATATCACACTTAGGGGAGTTTGAATAGGAGGGTATTTAGAGAGAGAGAGCTAGATAATAGGTTTAATTGTGTACTTCAGGGGAAAGCCATCTTTATGAGATAGGGATTTGTTAATCAATTTTTTTTTGTAACAGTAAAATTTTGCTGTACAAAGAATACCAAATCACATGCAGGAAAAACAGATTTGATTGGTTTTTGAAATCAGCAAAGGTAATAGAATATTCCATTTAAAATCACTTTAAAATTCAGTTTGCAAAATGAACAGCCTGTATTCCTTTAATAAAATAAACTATTGTCATTTGCACAGAGAGTTATAGAAAATCAAACTTTTTTCAGATTGATTCTTCTCCATTTGCATCAGTCTGGTTGTAGTTAGTTTACTTCAATATGCATTTTTAATAATAAATTTGAATTTGTATAACTGATCACAGCTTTTTAGTCAAATAGTACACAGCCTACTTTCGACACAAAAATGTATGAACATTTCACACATAGGATTGCAAGAAAAAAGAGATATGTTCCTTACCTTTATCAGTCATTGCGCCCCACCCTGAGACCCAACAAGTGGAGCCAATGGGGAAATGGTGGGTGCTGGCAGGAAGGCAAACAGGTTGCACATGGGGGGAAGTAAGAGGTACAGCATGGTCAAGCTCTACAAGAGCAACATCATAATCATGTGTGTCACCATCATAGTATGGGTGGAGGATCAACTGTGTGACTTTAAATGCCATCTCCTTCTGGCTGCTTTGACTTAGATGCACCTTCCCCAGAACCACTGTCCAGACTTCAGGAGTAGAACGACTAGAATAAAAAAGTTAATTGTGAAGTATATGTTAATCATGAAAAAGTGTAAAAGAAACATTGGGCCTGATTTATTAAAGCTGTCCAAGACTGGAGAGGAAGCACTTTCAGCAGTGAAAATGGGTGATCCAGCAAACCTGGATTGGATTTATTAATAGTCATTTGCTATTTGTTAGCAAGTCCAGGACCAGATCCATTCCAGGTTTGCTATGTCACCCAGCTTTACTGATAAAAGTGTATCCTCTCCAGCCTTGGAGAGCTTCAATGAATCAGACCAATTGGGTCTAGACTAAAATGCAGAAACAATGCAGTTATGGAGCTCTACAGACAGATTCTGCAGAATGGAAAAAACATGTTTGCAGAGATTCAGGGAATGCCTTTTAAAAAAATTAAAATAGCTTTTTCCCATTAATTATTACCTTTCTTGTGTAAAGCAGTGTGCTGCAGTCAGAATCCACCTGCTGGCCACCAAGGCCCCACCACAACAATGTTCTCCTTTTATCTGTAGACTGGCCTGCCAAGGCCATTCTCCTTCTTGAGCCTGAGTTCCTCCTACAATGCGATCCTGAAGTGCTTGAATTCCGCAATCTTTGTAAGAGATACAGACAATTTTTATTTATATCAAAATGTCGTATAAACTTTTTTATAATTTAAAAATGAAATTGTAGAAAGGTTTGAAAGGGTGACAGAGATTATCAGAATTATAATGCTACAAAAGATCATAAAGCACCAATATAAAAAAAACTAAATTAGTGTTTTACAGTTTAACTAAAAATAGTTATTTAATTACGTGGTATGAGTATAGTAGTACTGACAACAACATAATCCTTTCTAAAACTGGGCTCAGGATTGGACACCAAAAAATATACCACTGGATGGCCCGCACCGCTTTCTCAGAGTATTATTTTTTTGTGTTATCCACACAATACAGCAAATCAGTAAATAGTACTACCTGTACCAGGGTACCTTGAGTGCTGCAACACAACATTCATCCAGTGTTAAGGTATCAAAGTGTGAGCGCAGACATCGTTTAGTGTTATCTTGCCCAATGGCTTACTCTATAGTTCTGGTACCAATGTCTCTTGGTATGAGGCCAGAACTGTGGGCAAAGACGCCTGTTTTGCCTACAGGTAATAAAGTTTCCAATGTCATCACTGACAACAATGATATTTTAGCTGCTACCTGTATTTTTTAATGGTAACCGAAGTAAGGGGCGTTCTTTCTCTCACTGACCACCAATGGACTATTTTTTTTTTTACTGACACAAGGTGCATATATAAATATGGAATTGCAACTTTTTTTGTGTTTACTGTAGTTTGTAGTACTTAGATAACCTTTAATGCAATCTGAAGTGAAAAGAATTGAATTGAATTATCTCCAGTAGCTATATTTAGGGGAGTCCCTGGGTGTGATCTATGTTTTCCAGTTTAATTATATTATTATGATTTTTTGTATCTGAGCGTTCCTTGTTTTTTTCCATGGCAGCTTTGTTTTGCCATGCATAATTAGTTATTCCTAAACTCCCAGTCCCTCTCAAAGAACCCTTGCACCCTGCTTAAGGAACAGGCAAGTAACAGGCCAGTAAGGATAATCCACGCAACCTGTCAGTAAGACAAGGGAGTGGCTCTCCTATAGAAAGAAGTAACAACCTATGGATCCTCCAAAAAAGTATTGTCATTGTCCACTCCCATCAAATGCAATGAAATCCTATAAAAGTACTGTAAATCGCAAATCATTTTGTCTTTCTTTCCTTCTTTCTTTTTTTTTTTTTTTTTTTACATATTTAGAAAACTGAAACTTGGTACGTAAGCTAATGTTAACAAACTCTGCGACGGGATACTTTAAATATAATTTATATTATGCAGCACTGTACATGGGGGTTGCAAATGACAGACAGATACTGACTGACACAGGAGAAGGAGAGGAACCTGCCCCGAAGAGCTTACAATCTAGGAAGTGGGGGAAGTAAAACTCATTAGGATGGGAGATATGTAGTGGTGGAAAGTAGTGATGGTTTTAAAGGACAAAAGAAGACTGGTAGACACGTTTAAAAAAAATGGGTTTTGAGTGCTCTTTTAATTGAGCAAGTCTCCTGTCAGGCTATAATACTCATTATCACATAACAAACCCAACAGATAACCTGATATATGATTGATACATAGAGTGAAGAACTAATTCAAAAGGTGAAGCCTATTTCCACAGCAACTGGTCAGATTCTTGTCCCATTTTCCTTGCATACAACGTTTTGTTGCTGCTTGCACTAATCTTGCTTATTTCTTTTTATTTTTTTTGTGTTTGGCATTTTCTCATAAAATTGTAATGACCAACTCGTTCTTAGTGTTGCTGTATTAATGTAACTTGAAACTGCCCCAATCTATGATTTCCCATTATTTTAGAAGTAGATACACTCCTTACCACAATTCCTTTCATCGGAACCATCATGGCAGTCATTAACAGAGTCACACTCCGGGTTAATCTTCTTCACACAGGTCCCATCTCCACATTTAAAGTTAAAGGCACCACAGGGAACAGCTATATAGGTGAAAAACAATAAATAGAGTTTAATTAAAAAAAGTTATTCATTTAACTTTAATAAGTACCTCTAAAATATATCATGGAAGGACTGGAAAGCTATATCCTGGGGGCAAACACAACCAAGTGGCTATTTTTAGGTAAAGAATGATGTTTGCGGACTAAAAAAAGTGTACCATGCAAAGTTTGTTCTGCATTGGTTAGGGGTCATGGTAATTGGCGGGTGTTTCCTAATTACTTTGGGTATTGTGACGTACCATTTTACATCTTCCAGCATTAGCTTTCTTTATGGTAATTGTCATTTTGTCACATGGTATTTCAGCACCACAAATAAGTCAGTGGTGGAGCATACAGTTAAGGTGCTATCAATAGTAGTTATATAATAAGGAGAGCTTATTACTGCCTTTTACTTTATATCACTACCCACTATCTCATCAAGCCAGATCAGATAGGTATAGACAAGTATACAAGTGTAATAATTATTGTTGGAAAGGATCATTTACAATCCTTTCCAACAACAAAAGACTGCACGATGTATGAACAAGCTCTTTACATACAGCACTGTTCTTCTCTATGGAGAGGGAAAGGGGAGAACAATGGAGTGGCACCCCACTGTGCTCTCTCCCCTTCACTTTCATTATAATTGTTCCTTGTCCATCATCCGTGGATCCGGCAGGACGGCTATCCAGACAACAGATGAGGAGCGTTGTACACACGCCAGATTCTTGTCTGATATCAGCCCTGAGACCAATATTGGACGAGAATCATCTGTTAAGTGTATGTAGCCTAAATATTAATCCAATTTAGATAATAAAATAATTAACCCATAACACTTGCTCCCTCTTTTTAAAGGGTCCACGGGGTTTTATATCTGGGATATGTGTATTTCCCTAGTGGTTGAACTTTAATTGGACGCAGGTCTTTTTTTAGATTGACTTACTATGTAACTAGGTATTTATTCCTTAACTTACAAAATGGAGATAGAGATTCTTGTAATATTAAAAGCAGGTATGTATCCATTTTTTGAGGGATGAACATGTTCAAATTGATTATTTTAGGTTTATAAGATTTGGGCTGGTTGCCTATACTCATTCAATCTGGCTTCTGAGAGCACCTTACCCGCCATGCTACTTTATTTAGCTATGCTACCTAGTCTGGGAGAAGCATTTCAGATGTTCTTGTGTAGGACCACCCAGTATTGTGTTGTGTTTGTTTCTCTGTTTTGTTTTTACAAAAGCAAAGGATTAGGTTAGGAATTTAGGGTCACTGGGGAAAAAATTGGACAATCTATGACTTCTACCTCTAAATCAGCAGGCAGGGCTTTAAAACATGGGAAGAGTTACTTGGGATTGTAAGGTCCTTAGGGCACAGGTGCAAATGTTTGGGCATACAAATACCAGAAAGCTTGTTTTTGAATTGTAGGGTTATATATCATTAATACTGTAGGTATTCCTCCCATTCTAAATCATCTAGGCTCCCAAACTGCCTTTCCAACCTGCTTTTTTTGGTGTAGGGTACATTGCATTTGTATTGTGGGTTAATCACATGAAATCTTTAGTAACAAAGTGGGTAAAGCTGTTGTTACCATTCAAATGTTTCTATGATGGCAAACCTTTTTAATGCAGCCCTGAAGATATGGATGAAATATTCATATGTCATAAGCACTACTAATGCATCTTTGTATTTTAATATGTTCATCTGCGTCCTTCTGCGCTATACATGTAGAAAGGAATTTACTCTACATATAATATATAAAGACTCTACCTATACATAAATAAAGAAATTGAAAGATAAATGTAGTACCTTGGTTGCACTGCTGTTCATCTGTGCCATTAATGCAGTCCTCAGTTCCATCACATATCTGGGTAGAATTTATACATTCCCCATCTGGACACTCGTAATTAGCAGGGCACACTGAAAAAACATGAAGACCCCCCAATGGTACAGGTATAATTTCAGTTTCATTCAATGACCTAGTGAAACATATTTAAATGTCAGTAACCAATAATCACTTAGATTTAATTTTGGCCCTTCCCTCATGAAATGGGGTGTATAAATTATTTTATTATCTTTGCGATAAACATATTTGGAGGAGAGAGTATTCTGTGAAGTCTCGTTATTTACCCAGGTCATGGTATTGCCCATAAAAGTAAGTCACAGACAGTTGGACTTACTTTGTAAAACTGAAGACACTTGCTTTTCATCTAAGTAGCATCCCCATTTTTTTAGGAACATATCCAAACATTTATAGTCGCATGGGAAACTCAACCACCTTAATGAAATCACGTCAAGAGTCAAGATAGATAATGACCATAGCAAAAGGATTGAAAGGTTGTAAAAGTACCCTTTTCTAGTTTCATAGTCTAATCATCATTTTGTCATGAAGCCTGGGAGAGATGTAAATTGTATGACTTACATGGCCAAAGGTGTGAATAGCCCAAGCACTGGGGCCGGAGTGTAAAACAACAGTTATATGTGGGTGACAGATTGCGTTAACATTATAGCACAAGTCTTGAATTTCTATTAAATAATCTTAGCACCAGATTATTTTTATAAAACCCTCTATAGAGAAACTTACTGACTACACAGGTGCATTGACCTTATAGAACCTCATTATTAGGGTAAATCTATAAACTTTTGCATTAACAAGAGGAAAAAAACAACACAGCCCAGGTCAGCATCAGTATAGGAGTATTGGGCCAACCTTTTGGTTGTCAATAGGAGAAGGAGGAAACCCTATGAGCAGTGGTCCTACCAGATGTGGTACCCTAAGACGTGGTTCTACGTTGTTGTACTCAACAAAGACAGTATGATACAGAAAGGGTTAATGTATTATCTCTGTAATACTTTTTAATAATTTTTCCTTTGTTCTTTGCTACAAGTAAAAATAGTGAAGCAATAGCACTTTGCAATAGCACTAGCTCCTTTGTTCTTTGACAAGTTTGGGAATATGCAGGATTTTGATAACACATATATATCAAAAAGTGACATGCTCCTATAAACAATAGCAATCTGAAAAAGAAAAGATTAAGAAAACAGCAATAAAGATGGTGACATATTCAACTGAGGTCAGTAAAATACTGTACATGTGTTTCTAGGAAATAAATGAGCAGTTGCATTTGTACAGAGGTGTAAAAAGATCACTATTTAACAAATAGGACAATGTATTGTATATTTGGACATCTGATCTGAATATAAAACAAGGTAACTGATAAAACAGAAAACCTACACTGATTCTTGTATAAACCTAAGATACATAGCAATAATCACTTCTAGCATTTAGTAATCAACAGACATGTAATGTAAATAACTGCATTCGTGGAGCAAATAAAATAATAAGTACTTTGTACTTTTTTGGTTCCATTGGGTAATTTGCTTGTAATAAGGTTGGTCACCAGTAGATGGTGCTGTCTTCATGTAAAGTGTGTAACAAACTCTATTATCTCAGACAGCAAGAGTTATAGACAGTACATGAGAGCCATCTAGTGGTGTGACCCAAGTATAAATCATGATTCTTTTTCTAATGGGATTTCACATTTGAACCTTCATTTTAATTTGCCTGATGGTTTTTACAGGAGTCGTATTAAGTCATTTACTTACCGCAGTTCCTCTCATCCAACCCATTTTGACAATCCTTGACCCCATCACATAAAGGAACGCACATACCATCAAGTATGCAAAGGAAGGCTCCAGGACAAGCTACAAATATAATTCAAAGATGTCATGACAAAGTTTGGCCTATGGAAACTGGGCAGGCTTTTATAAAAAATATAAACTAACATAACTCACGGTCTGACAGGTTGTAGAGGCTGTAGGAGGCCTGCACCCCGGGGCCAGTTAGTGATCTTTGGCAGGAGAATGTTACTGTGATTGTATTTGATATCCCTTGAATCCTTTCAGTGTATGGCCCAAGCACACGTAACCCACAGAGCCTACGGATTAAAGGTGATTTATTAATTAATTATTTTAAAGTAAACTAACGTAACTGGGTACTAAAGTTTAACAGAAATGATACCAGAGACTGTTGATCCAGGGAATATCTAATTGCCTTACGGATTCAGGAAGGATTTTTTTTCCCAGTTGAAGAAACTTAAACTACGGCTCATAGAGTTTTTTTTGCCTTCCTCTGGATCAACTGTACATATCTGTTTCATTATGGAATATTCATGTTTTCTAGTGTGCTTATTTATTTCCCTAGAGGTGGAACACCATGGATCGGTGTCTTTTTTCAACCTATCTATGAAAAAAATATTATCATTATTTTTATTTTGTGTAACTATAGCTTAAAGGATTAGGCCTTTTTAGATATATAAAATGATCAACGAGGGAACTGGGGATTAAGGATTTAAAGAATACAGGGACTGTTGATCCAGGGAACATCCGATTGCCTCATGGAATAAAGAAGGAATTTTTTTCCAGTGTTGAAGCAAATTGTACCAGGGTTTTTTTAATTTGCCTTTCTCTAGACCAGAGGTAGGCAAACTCCGGCCTAGCCAGTATTGCAGTCCAGCCTAAGGCCCCCCTAGTTATTTATTGTTTGATCCGGCCTAATTGAATTGTCGTGTTATCGCCAGTTCCTGTGATATCATCAATATCGAGTTCCCGCACAGTAACCACAATTACTATAGCTAAAGAGCAGAAGCAACTACCAGTCTCCAGAAGGTTGACCTCGAACGTCTTGTCTCCAACCTTCAATGTACTAACGAATTATTCTTTGTCCAACGCGGCAACAAAGCGTTGTTTAGTGTGCAACGACACCAACAGCGCTTTCAAGCAGTCGAATCTCAAGGGGCATTTCGTTGTCAAGCACACGCACACGTACAGAGACTACACCGCGGATGAGTGGAAGACTGAGGCTGCTCGCTTGCAGTCACGGTTGGAAAAAACCTTTCCTTGGACACCTTGTTTCTTCTGGCCTATTGTGCCTTCCTGACCTCCTGAAATGGCCTAGTAGTCCAAAAAGTTTGCTGACCCCAGCTCTAGACCAACTATGTCTTATAGAGTTTTATATTTGGGATATGTTTATTTCCCTAGTGGTTGAACTTGATGGACTTATGTCTTTTTTCAACTTAACCTACTATGTAACTATGTTGTAATGCAACAGCAAATTATTCATTAGGGTTCAGCCTAATGACCACTAAACACCAATGCTACCGAGTTACATGTCACTGACTACCAGAATTTAAGGGGGCACTTATTACTAGAGGTGGAGGTGAAAAAATCAGAGTCGGGTGAAATAAAAAAATGCAACTGGATTTCAAAATTCAAATGTTACAAATAATATTTAAATAATATTTTGGTGAAAAATCACGAAAAATTATTTTCTTAACTAATTTTAAAAACCTTGGGCATCATGGGGAAAGTCTGAATCTAATTTTCTTTTCTGTTCATTTCTAATTTGGAAAACATGCCTGTGTATAACTGAAGCTATCTGTTATGATTTCACTTGCTTAACCTTCACACTGTTCCCAAGCATTTTCCTCTGATGACCTGAGCATGGGACATCAGATTACCAATCCAAAGGTAGAATAGTCCAACCTTAGTTCTTATAAAATTTGTTTTCAATTATCAGGCCAAGATTACTCACTAAATACCACCAAGTGGCGGTACATTTTAGATCCCTGACCCTGCACTTTAACCATTGTACTGTCTATAATATGTTACATTGCTTTGCACTGGCCGCGACACTTTACACTTTATGTTGTACGTTACAAAGTTGACAATTTATCCAAAGATTTGGCCTAAAAGACGGTTGCTGACCATTCTGCTTTCATTCACTAAAAGTGTCACAAGCATCATCCAGCCTTCAAGGTCTTGAGAACCATTGCATGCATTGAGTCCCAGAAATTCAGAGGCTCTCGTGCAGCTATACAGGAACTTTGTGTGACTCCCCACTATAAGCATTATGAAAAATAAATATGCATGTAGAAATAAAGTTGGTGGTGCCTTGTTACCTTCGGTTGTGGATGTTCCACTGTCCCTGAACACATGGAGCAAATGTATACTGTCGAATCAGCATATAGCCATCAAACCTCAGAGCGACTCCATATTCATGAGATGGGACCTATTGTAAAAGAACAACCTGATAAAAGAGGCATAGAGGCACATTTCAATGTAAAAACCAGCCTTTCTCAACCTTTTTTACATGGGGGGTCATTAAAATACCTTTCAGGTCTTCAAGGAACCCCTGTTATAATTAACATTTCCACAGCTTGCAGTTTATTAGCCTGGTGGGCAGTAGGAATAATTCCTCTTACATTGCTGGCCAGAGAGGCAAACATTATTCAATGTTTAAAGATTCTTCTTCAACCTCGTGATGAACCCTAGGGTTCTACTAAACCCTACTTGAGAAACACTGATATAGATGATAACTTTACAATTTCAAGAGAATTTTCAAGTACAGGTAGTCCCAGGGTTAAGGACATCCAACATAAGGACGACTCCTAGATACGAACGGGGATATATATATATATATATATATATATATATATATATTTTTTTTTTTTTGCTTTATTTGTGATTAGCTCACAGTGAGGATTTTATACAGTAACTGACACCATGCTGCCTAATACTATGTTGAGACAAACATCTGTCCTAATTGCATTTATTAAAATATAGTACCTTTTCTGACTTGCATACAAATTCAACTTAAGAACAAACCTACAGTCCTTATCTCGTATGTAACCCGGGAACTACCAGTAAATACATTTAAACAGGTATTGTCAAGTTTTCATACTGAATCCAATTTCTGTTCTTTTGAATGGTATTAAATCCATTCAATTACAGTTTCAATATTCTTTTCAGACACAGTTTAAGCAGCATAACAATTTCACTCTTTATTATTCAAAAATGTTTATCTAACTCTAATAGAGTTATTGTTATGTTTAAGAAAGAATGGCTTTCAAAAGGAATGTTATTTTTCCAATGTAGGAAACACCAAAAGCCCTATTTAGAAAGAAGTAAATCCGACACTTAGCAAACATTCCCTGCAAAGTATTTCCCTGTCTTTCTGGTGCATATGTGTTGAATGACAATGATGGATGCACTGGTGAAAGTCACTTTCACTATTTTATAAATAGACTCCTAAATGTTAATGCTTGTATGTGCTAGTATTCTTAAATAAGAGAGGTTTTGTCTGCCAAAGTATTTGCATTTGTAACTCCTGGAATTTGCCAAGCTCTGCCATAGCTGTCCGGCAGGCCAAAAGAATTGAATTTTTGTTGCAGGTAAATAGTTTCCAGGCCAATCATTGTTAGCAGAACAGAATCTCTGTAAAGAGCCCGGGATGGCAGTAAAAATCTACAGGAGTTCCAATCCTTAACTATTTTAATCTTAGGTAATTAATTTTAGTACAGGAGAGGAATTTGTAAAGCCACACAAAATAGAAGGTACAGCTGGAGTTCATCTTTAAAGCAGAACTAAAAGTAAAATATATCTAACTGTTATAACACTGTTATTCGGCCCTCCCCTCAGGCACGTTGTCTTGGTGTCACCTTTGACTCGGCCCTCTCATTCACCCCCCATATTCAGAACATTTCCAGGTCCTGTCACATTCACCAGCGCAATATCTCCAAAATCCGCCCCTACCTGTCCCCTGAGACCACCAAACTCCTTGTACATGCTCTTATCATCTCTCTTCTGGACTACTGTAACCTCCTCCTCCTTTCTGGTATTCCACTAACCCGACTCTCTCTTCTACAATCTATTATGAACGCTGCAGCCAGACTCATCCATCCTTCCCTCCGCTCCTCTTCTGCTGCATCTCGTTGTAGTTCTCTCCATTGGCTTCCATTTCACCTTAGAATCAAATTCATTTCCTGTGCTTTGCCTTCAAATCCCTACACAGGTATTGTCTCACTTACATTTCTGACCTGGTAAAAAAACACACCCCTAGCCGCTCTCTCCGCTCCTCCAATGACCTACTAATGACTTCCTCACTCATAACCTCATCACACGCACGGATATAAGACTTCTCTAGAGCTGCCCCAACTCTCTGGAATGGTCTTCCTCATCCTATTCGGCTTGCTCCTACTTTCTGCTCATTTAAAAGAGAGCTCAAAACCCATTTTTTTCAAACTTGCCTACCGATCTTTTTCTGTCTTTTGAAACCACCACTACTTCCCAGCACTACATATCTCCCTCTTATTGTGTGTGAAATTCCCCCACCTACTAGATTGTAAGCTCTTCGGAGCAGGGTCCTCTCCTCCTGTATCACTGTCTGTATTAGTCTGTCATTTGCAACCCCTATTAAATGTACAGTGCTGCGTAATATGTTGGCGCTATATAAATCCTGTTTATTATTATTAATAATAATAATAATAATAATAATAAAATATGGTGGACAATATTCTGCAATAAAATAAACTTACCTGACTGATCACGCTCCCCTGTTCCTGTTCAATCACAGGCATCTTTTTCTTCGTTGCTGGATCCATAGCTATCTTGATATACTTGGCCAGGATGGCATAACCCCCATGCATGTCTGCCATATGCTGGCATCACATGCTGAGCTGTACATGTTCAACTTAACAGAAGCTGGCAAGTATGTTTTATTGCAGAATGGAAATTCCTGTCCCTTTCTTTCAAAGACCTCAAAAAATTTTGCAAGAAGAACACTAGTTCCACTTTAAGTGCAATTGCATTAGCTGTAGCCCACAAAAAACTGTTAGTAATTATATATTATACATAGTGAAGCTCTCAACTTGAGAAGAAAGGCAAGGGGGTTCAAGATTTAAATGTAAGCCTATATCCATTGATTTTAATTGCTGTTATTAAAAAGCACTTTTTTATATAACACCAACATATTACGCAGCGCTGTACAATAAATAGGGGTTGCAAATGACAGACAGATACAAACAGTGACACAGGAGGAGGAGAGGACCCTGCCCCGAAGAGCTTACAATCTAAGATTTGAAAGTAAGGCAGATACAGAATATAGAAAAATTTTGCAATAATAAATATAGAAAACACATGTTAAAAATACAATTTCACGTTTAGGGTTCTGTACTCACAGTAATATTCCAGCTGCACAATGAAAATGGGGGGAAGTAGCTGGGATAGTAAGGTGTCCTCAGATAGCCCTGGATATGGAATCCCTCCTTAAGTACAATACTTTCTTCACAGGCTACAAATTAAATAATAGAATTACCCATTACATAAAATCATAATATGCTCTCAAACATAATGTAAAAAATGAATCAATACTCTCCATGTCAAGATAATGAAGTTAGAATAATTATGGTAAGCTCATTTTCAATTTTTGATTCCAGTTGTCTAAAAGTTAATTTCATTTTTCATCCTTCAATAATGTCTGTATACGCTGGAGTTTTATATGTATCATTAACCCTCTTAGGACAGCAACGCTAAGTACTTCTTTATGTGTACTCAATGTGTATTTAATGAATATCTGAGTTAAATTGAATTTGTATTAAAGTCATTGGGCCTGATTTATTAAAGCTCTCCAAGCCTGAAGAGGATACACTTTCATCGGTGAAGCTGGGTGATCCAGCAAACCTGGAATGGATCTCGACTAGGTTTGAAAAAAATTGCTAACAAAAAGCAAATTACTTTTAAGAAATTAATTTCAAATTGGCTGGAGAGCTTTAATAAATCAGGCCAATTGAATGCTTACTTTTCAAGCTAATTGAAAGGGCTCAGAAAATGGAATGAGTTTTCTTTCAGTAAAAACACAAATTTAGTGAAAAAAAATGATTTCAAATCCAGTTGCTCACTATTTAAATTCATAGCAAAGCCCCTGAACATGGTATAAATATATTCACCAATCTTGATAGGGGATCATGGGGACTTGTTAGGAACATGACCCAAGTAGAAAGATTTCAATAGGCTCTCTACACAGCTTAGATTCCTGGCATCAACAGAATCAATGTAAGTTTGCTGGCCCTGTTTTTTCCCTGGCCGACAAGGCTACTATGGACCTGGTATAGACAGGAGAGGGCAACATGCTCAATATTTCCATTTGTATATAGCTTTACAGGTTACCTAAGGGATTCACAAATCCTCTAACAATCTCTAATAAGGTAATACAGCTGTATAGTTTCCAATGTAATTCACCTGACATTCACCACAACCCCCTGGGATTCTTATTTTCACAGATGCACAATGCAAAGTGATCAAGTGATCATCAATGCAAAGTGGCACTGAAAAGGAATATTGGCCTGAAGGGATTCCTTTGGAAACTATTGAACGTTGCTTGTTGATTTGAATAAACCATCTGATACCTGGATGTGATAATGAGGACCTTTCCTTTTTGAAGTGCTTTTAATAGAGTAACAATATTTAAAGCTTTAAGCTAATATTTTGTACATGCTATTATTTTTAAAGTACATGTAAACCTTAAAAAAAATATATTTTTTTTTTTGTTCCTAGCCAAAACCCCATTGCATTTTATTATGTTTGCTGCAGAAGGATACTGGCAGAATTCGAGTTGAGAACTTCCTGTGCTCCCTGCTGACTGTTATCAGGTAGCAGTTTTATTCTTGAGGAAAAATTCAAAACTTCTATTGCACCCTTATTCATACATTTTTGAGGAATCCTTGCTTATAAACAACTACAAAATAAAAAATACACAAAAAATAGGCACAAAGGAAAAAAAAAAAAAAGATAACAGGTGTCAAGCACAAGACCCCTGGGCCTTGCCAGGGATTTTTTAATATATTTTGTGTATGTCATGTCTGCTGAGTCCAGAAATGACATCAGTTTCATTGAATTGGCTCTAGTTCTTGTGATACAGGAATCGGATAAGATGATTTTACCAAAAACAAATGTTAACACAGCATGATATTATCAATCTTTATTTACACCGATGACAATGTGACTGTCCTGATCATCAGCATAAAAGGAAATCATGCTGAGTTTTTCAATGACTTCTTTGTGATTAATAAATATACTAAATATAGAATATATTGACATTACCCACCTGGGCGTTACACTGAGGTCTAGATTTCTGTACCAAAAGCGTTACACTGTTTTTCATGAAATTTTTTTTTTTTAAATTTTAGACCTGTAAGTTACAGAAATATGTCCGAACAAGGGTCCCATGAATATAAAAAAAAACTTTGAAACATACAATCATGTAA
>NC_092865.1:69409263-69431734 GCF_032062135.1 Pyxicephalus adspersus | reverse complement strand
GTATTTCCTTTCAGTTGTAATCCGATTGTTATACAATGTATGACAATCGGATTGCAATATAACATTTGTTTACATTTAACCACCTGGTGAGAAAATTACGGGGTTAACCATAATTGCAACTTTGTTTAGCACGGAAAAGTACGGGCTTAATGGTTGGGAGGTTAAGTATTTCAAAAATAAAATTTTGTATAAGTAGACATATTTAGTTTAATTTTGCTTAATTTACATATTTAATTAGCTTTCTATGAGGTTATTATTGAGGAAATTAGATTGAAACTAGAGCCAAAGTAGCAAAACCAAAAAATACCAAATCTGGAATCTGCGCTTTAAACATAACCTAAAATGACTTTAATTTGTTTGGCTAGAAAATGTTTGTTGACTAGTGTTTTTTATATTATTTATATTTTTCTATCTCAGTTTTCTTACATTTCTTAGACTCAGGTTGGACTGTGAGTATGAATGGGTCATAGTAGCTGTACATTCCCTGCTTCCAGACAACCAGCATTGAACTCCCAGAAGATAACACTTCAGACACCGGCTCCTGTCGGCTACAGCCATAATACCTGAAAGAGAAGAGCACAAATACATTCTTAGATAACAAATATAATGTTATTTGTTATTTTACTGCCTAGGGGAGACACTACTGCCTAGGCATTTTGTGCTATAGAGAGAGGATGGGGTAGGTTGAGCTTGTGAGTGGTTGTTCAAGTAGCCAAGAACCAGCGCTGTTTTGTGTGAGGGATGAAAAGGAATCTCATGCTCCCTATGCTAGCAAATAATAGATTGGAAGGAGAAAAGAATAGGTGAGTATATACTGGGTGAAGCACATGGTAGAGAACAGAGTCAGAGCGGGTGCTGTGATTATAATCTCATATCCCAGGGGCCGGTGGCTGCCGTCATGTGCCGCACATCTCGGGGTCAGGACGGGGATGGAAGTGGTCGGCCTCTCTCCGAAATGTAATGCAGCTAACAGAGCAGCTATGTCACTGCAATCTATTGAAAGTCATCCCTTGAGCCAAGCTTTTGTCTAAAAAATATCTCATATATCTAATTTTATTTCATTTTTCAATCTTGAATTTTGCGCTAGGGTTGCTTAAAAGCAAAACTAAACCTAAAAATGAAATACATGTGAGCAGGCAGGTTCTTTGGACATAACATAACAAATTTATGTGCCTGTTCACACATCAGCAGCTCAGTGTATGATCCTGGTATAGCTGTCATGAATTACCTCGTGCAACAGTTCCATCATTTTGGCCTGGCCATTAAGGATGGCTGAAGTTCCCGAACCTAGAAAAGGACCAGATGAAGATGTCCGCACAGGTAAAGGAGAGCAGAGGTGAGTTTACTAAAAAACTGAGTAGGTAGGTAAGCTTGTATTATTGCAGAATAGATATAGAACCATCCTTATGCAATGAAGAACCTGCTTGTTAATCATTTTGTAGTTTTAAGTTTACTTTAGGTCCACTTTAATGGGATTCCCAAAAAATTCAAAAGTGAAATAGGACAGATATGAGTCGCACCACCCATGCCTCTGGCACACCTATGGGGGTGTTGGACTGTCGATACCCCAATAAGTACCATGGATTCTTTCACCAGCCCTACCCTACTACTGTGTTCTGTGGAAGTCATGGGAAAGCGCTGGCCTCATAAAATCAGCAAGTAACATTCCGGTTGTTCTCTTAGCTGACATGAAAGAAATTGAAATGTTGTACATGATTACCATTTTATTTGTTTTTTTATGGCATATATTAGTATGAATGCTGTTATAATATAATATAATATTTATATATTTAAATACATGACATTTTAATATGTGTAATTGCTATAGTGTTTTATAACATTTCAAACACTTTACTGAATATTATATTAATAATGCTTTTCTATAAAAAATATAATTCTTTTAAACAGATAGCAATATATATTTTGCTTGGTTTACCATACTGTAAACAGCAGGGGGCAGAAGAGTGTCAGTGTATGACCACAAAGCAGTACACACTATACAGGCCTTCCATGAGTTCAGTAAAATAAGTAACCTTGTACTATTACTGCAATGCACAATATTGAAGAAAAGTACAAACTGTTCCATAGGCATTTGCACAGTATAGTACAAACTAAACCATTTTATCAGTCACCTTGGTATTGAGAAAGGACAAGAGTACTTGCTCTGCAATGATGGACAAATTGTTCATGTGCAAGCCAGGGTTGGGACTAAGAGGAGTAAACTACAAAACATAGCATAACATTTTTAGTTCAGTGATTGTTGGGTTATGCATTGACTCTACAGGTTTACCAAGAGGAGTCAGAAGATCGCCTATAGCTAAGGCATTGTCTATAATTTCTTTTGCAGACTTTGCTTAGAATGCAGCCAGCACGATTCCTATAGTTGCTTTACATTTTACATTTTTTATTTCTTAGAATAGTCACACAAAGGAGGATAAAATATGAAACTATAACATCATTAGAGAAAAGGATAAGTGATAGAGATAAGTGATTTCTGTGGAATAGCTTTCACGGTGGAAAGTACCTTTCTCTGCCATGTGGTATTTCCCCTGTGATGTTGCGGAAGTGCCCTTGCATTCCACTTTCCAATTTAAAAAAAAGTTTCATAGAAAGAAAAAACAATAAAACTCCACTAATAAAGTTTCCTTTTTAAAAATTTTGGATCAGGCATTATTGATATATCTTCTGCAATAAGCACTCTTACCTTGACTATGGAACGCAAGAGCCCTTCTTTACCAAACACCTTTAACCATCCCGCCACCCCTTTGAATCCTTCCAATAAAAGCACATATGCAGGAATGGTGTAAATGGCCTTCCAGCTGTTTATTATTTACAAAATAACTTTATTATAATTTACACATTTTAAATAACCATTAATAACCATCATAGCACAATACCAAATAACGTACTAAACCAAAGTCAAATCCAATCGCCAGGTGGCAGGTCCTCAACCATAATTAACCCCACTTAAAACCATTACCCGGGATCTGCATTTAATTGATAAGTACAACTGCTCCCAGGCGCATTTCCCCTGCCTCGGGAACTTTATCAATCACGCATACCTCCCACCATGAATCTTTTCCCCAACAACAGAACACCAACTTGGGGACCCCATACCACAGATGGCTCTCCACACCCCATCAATATACCAAACCTCTAACCACCGCACTTCTATTTGAGGATCTCACACCGCCTTCCCATATTCACACCCAACCACTAGCCATCAAGGGCAGGTAGGCGGGAATCTCGCACAATTCTTGAAAACTGGACTTTTTTTCCCCACCCTTGTCTTTTATCCCTTACTTTACCCCACCCATTATTATAATAAATGACTCAATCAGTGACACCTAAACCCATAACCTCCCCCATCACACCATCTTCTGACCTTGTGGCCTTCCCCCCACAGTCATGTTGGCCCCCGCCTAGCTCCCTTCTTGCATGCTCAGGGGGCCTGTCTGCCTGATCTCATAGTTTGCCTTTCCTAATACCCAGTGCTGTGAGGAACCTGGCTTCCTATGTAAGCCCTGCCCTGGATTTCATGTTAGCCAGATCATTGGGAAAGGTCTGGGAACATAATAAACCATACGCTGTTTAACCCCCCCCACACTTTTTTGTTTCCTGAATCACATAAAATCATATATACAGTAAAGTCTGAATTTGATTGGTGGCTTAGACTAACCTCTTTTATTGAATTTATTTAAAAAGTTTATAATGGGTGTGCATGAGAAAAGCTGCCTTGTATCATGATAAAGTGGTTCTCAGATCAGATTACTGACATAGGTAGTGGCATCAGCAGGTTAATGGTGAAAGGTAATTACACCTTTATCTGATCACCTGAATCTAATATTTATGTTCTTATTTCATACCATTCTGCTATGGGATGATAACTGTAGCCCACGTGTTCTGTGCATCGTCACTCTCTTACACGTCCTGATTAAGGCTAACAAGAAACCAGAGAGGGTGCAGACATGGGCGCCACAATGGGTGCTGTCTCGTTTACTGTGGCTGTTGAGGGGTCATTGGAGTGAGCATGTCTAGAAGTACATCATGAATATCGTTTTTCGTGTAACGGTGTATTCAGTAAACGGGAAAGCTGGCTGATATTGTTTATTGGGTTGCACATTTCTCCTATTGCTTTGCATTGCTTGCATTTTTACAAGATGGACAAGGAGTACAATGAACCACCAAAATGGCAAAAATTGCCCCTGAGGCATGGTCTACTATTGTCAGGAAACCATCCAAAAGAAATGATGTGCAATGGATACATTGAGTGCATGTAAAAAGGAAGAGTCACAAAGGGGGTAGGAAATACAAATCAGGATTGAAACAATATTCCTTGAAAAAAGCTATATAACACTTGTTTATTTTATAATCCCCCCCCCCATGTTGGAGCCAATTGGACCAGGGGTTTTATTTTGCCTTCCTCTGGATCAATTATGTCCATAGTAGTTATTTCCTTAGTGATTGAACTTGATGGACGTATGTCTTTTTTCAACCTGATTTACTATGTAACTATATTACACAATTATTTTGCAAAATAAATAATATTCATTCGGGGCTTACATCTGCTTTAAAGATTTAAATCAATACCCTATTGTTGTGACATAAATGTCACTGTTTATGGCAATTTAGTGTGTCTTATATAAACCTAAAGGCTTACAAATTAGGTAATTAAAGGATTTTAACTTTGTGGGCTTTGCTTTGATAATGATCATTAAATGTAGCCTAAAGTTAAGCAGTGAAAGAACAGCTGGTGCTTCTTTACTGAGACAATAGGAAAAATACATCAGACCAAGCCAGCAGAGACGACATCATTTTATTTATTCAGGGGGAAGCAGCACAGAATATGCAATGATGTAAATAGATTTCAGACAAGTGCGTAATATTGGATGAGCTAATTTTGTCAGTTTAATGATATTCTCACATTGGAAAATGGCCAGAGGTTTTGGGGTTATGTTAACCATCCGGTTTTACTGACATCTGTAGATGTCATGCACCAAATGTTCAGTGCCTACAGATAAATACATTTTCAATATGTTTAGGAAATATGTATCTTCTTTTTTTTTTATTCTATGGATATGCAAATATAAGAATCCAGTTTAATCAAACAAGATCCTATAGCCTGTTTGTAGCTCATTCAAACAAAAACTGTTCCCCTTTTTATTACATCATGAGATCAAGCACAGTTGATAGGTTATATGTTAAAGTGGAGGTAAACCCAAAATAAAAAGCACACTTACCCAAAATCACGCAGATCACTTTATCCATTGGGCATTTTTTTCCACCGGGTCCAGCGTCGTCCCGTTATCCGTCTTTGGCCCAGCGCACAGGAAACCCTGGTCGTCAACGTCTTCTTCTCTCTTCTTCTGGGTTCCTTTTCCTGCGTCACCTGATCTCGCACTGCGCAGGCAATAGATTGGGCGATGTTGATTCAGAAAAACGATTGCCCACTTCACTGCGCGTGCATCAGATCAGCAATTTTTTTTTTTGCATTGATGAAAGGGTTTCTTTTGCTATCAGGGCATGCGCAGAAGGAGCTGCCAAGAGCCTCCTGGAATGCGTGACGTAGGAATCCCGGGAGGCTTTCCATTCCCATTCTGTCTTGATCACCACGGTGATCAATACAGGGAGCGGAGGTGCTTTAAAAAAAAAAAAAGGGGTGTTGCACAAAAGAATAAACACATTTTTTACTTTAAATAAAAGGGTTGTCTACCATTTTATGTAGAGTTAAAATTCTGAGTTTAGGTACCTTTTTAACATAGAACTTACATCCACAACTCACCGTATATTAGTGTTGTGGTCAGTAGGAATAATGCCTCTAACATTCCTGACCCCTAGCAACCTCTTTGTCACATCTCCACAGGGCAGAGTGTTGGACCCGGTGTGTCACCAGCCCAGTAGGGGGCGGCGTGCATGGGGCGCAGGGTCTAAGCAACAGCTCGGTCTTCTCCAGAGCCTCTCGAGGTGAGGATGTGGTGCGGCGAGCTGCTGCCAGGTTGCAGCTTCTGTGCCCGCCAAGGCAGGTGACTGCTAACTAGCAGGGACAAAGTGTAGTGCCAGACCAATAGCCAGACAATGGTCAGACAAGCCAAAGGTCAGGGCAGGCAGCGATCAGGAATAGTCAGGAAACAAGCCGGGGTCGGTACACAAATAAGTCAGGAAGAGGAGGCACAAACTGGAACAGCAGAAATCTGGTAGCAGAACTAATAGGAACTCATTGTCCAGGCAGCTTCCTGTTGCCAGCCACTTCCTAAAAAGGGGATGTCATGTGAGCCGCAGACTCTTAACCCACCAGAAGAGGGAGTGCTGGTGAAGAGACAGTCTCAGATGTTGTTCACATGCCTGCCAGCAGATGGAGTGCATCTGCAGAACACTTGTCCTCTGAGGTAAAGGAGCAGCTGATTGAGAGTCACATGACTTGGACCAGGAAGTTAGCAGAGACTTGGATCCTGAAGCAGAGTTTGGTGCTGGCAGCAGGGGAATGCAAGGTAAGAGAGCTTGAAGGAGGCACAGATCCCCTGGGCTTGCGAGGATCTGTGACACTCATGGGGAACACTGTGCTAAGCTGAGGTTACTTTAATATTTTAAAGATTTGTTGCTTTTTATCATTGGTTACTGCAAGTACTTGAATATAAACAATGGTACTTATTTTACCTGAATATGTTTTGACTTGAGTATAAACCTAGGCCACGAAGTGCAGCCCCCACATGCAAAACACTAATGAACTGAAAAGCATATAAAATTATTGTGAATAAATTCATCCATAGTGTAATTTTAAAAAAAAGGTATTCAAAAGTGAAAAAATTTAAAATTGCATGGGCTCCGTCTGTTCATTCTTTCATCTCCCCTTTTTACAGGGTAAAGTATTTTGTACTTTTGAATTTGGTTATGATAGGTCTCTTGCCCTGAAACATTCTTTTGTGCAATATTGCTTACCAGTGTTAGATCCTGTAAAATGTGCCAAAAACTATAATAATGTCTCAGACGGCTAATGGCAGACCTAACTATCTTTCTATGGCTCTGACCTCTCCTCTTAGGATCCCAAATAGTTGTACATCATATGGGGTCCTGGGAGGAGAGGTTAGAGCCATAGAAATATAGTTAAGTCTGCCATTGGATTTATAGGATGCACAAATTATTATTAATATTATTATTATTTAGTCATGTGACTATAAGGGGTGGAGTACCCATCAATTATACAGAGATATTTGCAAGCTCTATTTATATAAAACTCCAAAGTTTGGCTGTCTGGTGACCTGTCTCCGTCGTATTTGGGACCCTTTTAAATCTAAACTTCTATAGCATGCTCTGAACTTGGGGCAGGAGAACGGGAAATTCTCTACTCCTCCTGATGAAGCGGACGTTGTTTCTGCGAAATGTGTTTTTCTAGAGATCCTACATTTCTCGCTGTGTTTACCAAATAAACAGATGAGCATGTGCTATGATTTTAACTGTTTTTAATATGAACAATAAATAATATATATATAATAATTTATAATTATTTAATAATATTTTGAACATTTTAATACTCTGGGATTAAGTATTTTGTTTAGTACATGTTTAGCTGCCTAAAAAGTCCAATTTGTGTTTTTTTTTTGTTTTGCTTTTTTGTTTTTCTTGTTGTACCAATAGGGAGCAGTTGTTATTGTATTCAGCACTATGTAGCCTATTTTATACCACAGTGTTCTGAGTGATCCCTTCTCCAGGCTTTTCCTATTTATAAAAATATAAAGGCTAGAGGTATAAAAAGGATTTATAAAGAAAATCTAATCAGCTCCCCTAGGACTGGTAAACTGCAGGAATTACCATTGTGTTTTTGATACTGTTTAAATAACCCGTTACCAGATTGTATAGGAAAAGTTGAAAATGCACTAGAGATAATTTTTGGGGGACAATGGGTCTTTCCTACCTACAGAATAGCCATATTTGTTTGAATTTGATTTTCTCACAGCATACATTTTTTATGTGCCATTTATCTTTGATTTTAAAATATGTAGGTGTTACACAAACACTTGAATTTTCAATTCGTGTTCTATACCTAGAATGTATGAAAAAAAAATACTTACACATCTAGTCTAACACGTATTATCTTATATGGACGCCTGCCTTATTTTATTACCGTGGTTTGCTTTACATTTACAATTCTTATGAGCAGCACCTGCACTTTCTGACTGATATTTTCCAGGCCACAATGACACTTAGCAGGTTTTGAGGTGCACAGTCTTAAATCATTTTGAGAACATTTTCTACAAGCTGACATTTTTTAACTACTATTCTTTCTTGCTGGGATTCATTCAAGTTCAAATATTGCTGCTCTTTTGGTGAATAAAAACCCGTCTTTGAAGAGGAGCACCACATTCTAGATTTTTGATTAGTTTTGTTTAAGAGGAAATTCCCTTTACAAAGGACAGCGTCAGCGAGATCAGAACATCATGTATCAGATGCTTTATCTTTCTTCTCCTCGCTTGTAACCTTTAACAGATAGCACTTCAAAATTGTCAATTTCCAAACCGTGGCTCTCTCTTGAATTTAGTATATAGAGCACTTGCATTTGCTAAGAAAAAGAAATGTTATGAACAGGTCTGTCCTTGCCCTCTTTCACAAAGGAATTTTTAATTCTGAATATGGAAAAATAAATCATCTGAGAATAAAACATTTTTTCTTTCTACCAGTTGTTTTTCTTTCCATCAACACAGCTCCTATATAGCACACTCGTCAAATATTTCATGACTATGTCCAAAGTTACAGATCTGTGGGCCTCAATGTGACTCTATGGGCTCCAATGTGACATGAAACACATGCCCAACCATATACAAATACACATACTAACCTATATATAAGACACTCAGACAAATATCATCCTCTAAAGCAGTGGTCCCCAACATTTTGGAGCTCACGGACCACTAAATACACAGACTCCGAACTGTGCATGTGCGGGGAGCTGTGTGTCACCCAAAGAGGAAGAAACTTCCCCCAGAGTGACGTCATGATGCCAGAACCCACCCGTTCTCCCATCACAGGCTCAGACCTGTGGGTCAGTTGTGTCCGAAGACAACTGCCCTGAGCCTACACTCAGTATGGGAGACATCGTCAATGGCTCTGGCAGGGTTCTTCTCCTGACCCAACTCGGCGGTGCACCAGCCAGAGCCGCGGCACACCTGTCATACGGCCACAGCTCACCTGTCATACGGCCGGGGGTTGGGTACCCCTGCTCTAAAGAAGACATCCAGACACATGCCACCTTCTCTACAGAACACTCTGACAAATACCAACCTATATATAAGACACTTTGACAAATATAATCCTCCAACTAAGACACCCTGAAAGATTTTTGTATCACTATAAGACACCCATCTTTGTATAAGACACATTGACAACCTCTTTTCAAGACATCCAGGCACATACCGATCTATCTTCAAGACTCCTAACACATACCAACCAACCTGTGTTTGGGTCAGCTTGGCTGCTATTGGCCAAATCCATCCATCATTCACTTAGGAACAGGAATAGGTGGGATGTTGGAGCGGGACAAGGAATGCAATGTAAAGTTAGATATATGATGGTGTTTTGCCAGACAGTGGTTATTAAGAGGGCTCCTGCAGGTCCTTTGGAGCAAGAGGCCTGATTGCAATTAAGCCCTCTGTAAATCCTATTTCTATACCACTGCTGAAGGTTCTAGCCTTCTACTTAATACATTTAAATATTTAAATAAAAGGTATTTCTACCTCTATTACTTTTGAGAAGATCTGCTAACTTCCTGTCTGGTAAAACATTGTCAGAAAGCCAAGAACAAAGGATATATTTATGACTTGTCTACAAATCAGAACAAAACTACATTGGTACACCTAAATCATAAATAAGATTTGCTTTAGTCCAGTTTTTTTAAACATTCATTTGTTTCTACTGGAAAAACCCTGATATGGGGAGTAGCTTAACGAATGAAACACATAGGCTTAATGATTTGAATGTTTTTTTTTTACATTTTGCTTTCATGATTCTTTTCAACGACAAACAACTGCGCAATGCATGAACGAGCTCTGTACATACAGCACCGTTTTTCTCTATGAAGAGGGGCTGGGGGAGAACGATGGAGCGGCACCCTGCTGTACTCTCACCAATTCACTTCAATTACAATCATTTGTTGTCCATCGTCCGTGGATCGGCCAGGATGGTAATTCAGACGATGGATGGCTCTACACACACAAGATTCTCGTCTGAGCCGATTACAAGAACCATTGCACGTGTGTACTTAGCTTTACTTTTCTGATTCCAAATCTTGAACTCTCTTTTTTCCAGACCTACTTGAATGGCAGAATTTTGGAATGCTAGTAACTTGCCAGTCATGCCAAGATTTTGACATTTCTGAGAATGATTATTGTGTAGAAGACAATGCAGTTTCTGGGAGTGATGGTACAAACTGAGAACTTAGTTTGTTACCAACTTGTAAGACTTAAAGGAACGTTTATAGAAGGTAATCTGGCAGTTGTCAGAAAGATTCTGGTATTGTTATTAAAATTTTTGCACCTTCTATTTTGTAAAATTGGCAATTTGCCTAAAAAATCACCCCTTTTAATAAATATTAAGGAATATCATCCTTTACCATTTACAGGCATTTTAGTGCCAAATGCCATAGCCATAAGTTGCGATTAGACATCTATGGAGATCCCTACTTTTATGGTCTTTTGGTCTCCACTTAAGCACATTCCTTATCTACCCACCTGCTATTTTTGCAGATTGTTCAGAAGGACCATAAGGATTAAAGAACCCGTAATACAATTAATAAACTGCTACCGCACAGAGCTCTTATTTGTGTTTTACACCTATTACACCTAAAAGAAGAATGCAACCAGCATAGTTTTCTGACATTTGTTATATACATGCTTGTTTCACATAAAAGAATAATAAAAAAGATAATAGGATAAGATTGGAAGCCTTAAGATGCACCAAACAAGTTAGCAACCTTATTTCTATCCTGACTGATTCTTGCATGCTTACATAGGTTGATATTATTCAATTGAATCTAAATCAAGCATTCCAGTTGCTATATAAATATGAATGTAACTTACAAGGTGATGATATGATTATCAAGTGGGGCAGGAGTATCATAGATGGCTAGTAGATCTCTACAGTCAGGACGCATCCATTTCAGCCGCAGTCGCAGCAGGTGAGCTGGAGGACCTTGCAGATGCCATATACAGGAGGAAGCCGTGTAGTCAGGGCTTGAGAGACGTACTTCTTGCCCAAAATTCACATAGCTGTACCTATAGCAGACTTTAGAAGAACCAAGATAGAGGAAAATAGTAAAAAGTAAAGAAATGTTTAAACAACAACAAATCATCACTTTGAATGATGTTCAGAAATTCTCAAAGAAGAATTCCCCCATGGTTGAACATAAACAGATAATGACCATGTCTATTGAAGTAACACAGATCGGCTTGGAAGACTCTCGGAAGTCATTGTAAAACAAAAAAAACAGTGGATCCCCTATTTACCTTACCCGCACATTTTGGCCAGACACTTTGTTATATCTTCTACGTGAGGTCTGATGAATTTTTCCAATGACTTCTCTGAGTTCCCAGCCCTCAAAGCAGATCTGGTATACTTCAGTAGACATCGTCCATATCTCCATGTGTTCAACTTCTTCAAGGATTTGTGAACATCATCCCAGAGATGATTTGTTGTTGTAATAAAAAAACAAGAATTGAATTGTTCATACTATCTCACTCTTCTGGGGAAGGTTATCCGAAATACATTGAGAAAGAAAAATTTTGTAGCAAAGGCTACATGCTGGCTGTATAATCTAGAATAATGTAATTTGATGGAAATTTAACATTTTTTTTTAAATTTGTTTTTGTGCTTGTGTACCTACAAATCCTAATGTTGGTTCTGTGTCACTATTTAGAGAAGCTATAAAACTTATGGAAATAGAAAAAGGTGAACAAACCCCAAGGGTCACTCTTTTTTTTTAAAAGAGGGATGTACTATATGCTTCTAGGGAAAATGCTATCCATGTTTTAGGTTTGTCTTAAATTTGGAAATATCTAGTTAAAGATATTGGCTGATTAACAGAAGGATTTTAATTGTTCATGGAAGAAAAGAGTGGGGATTTACTTTAATTATCCAATTATGTAAAAGTAATTTTCTGTTTATTTCTTCTGTACAGGATTAGATAATTACAGTAAATGTTCACTCTTCTTGAGGGAAGGTTCTCAGCTCTTAATTTAAAAGAATCTTTGTGATTCTTTCTCAATGCTCATAGTGGAGCCTGCTCGATAATATTAACTCTGACCATTAGAGACGCCTAATATTATAAATCAGAAATTATCTGTTTCAACTGATATTCCTGGTCACTATTTAAAAAAAAAAAAAAAACAATTATTTCAATAAATTTTTCCTAATTTCAGATATCCTGAAGCTGACCTTGGCTAGGCCAACATGAATCTGACTTTACCTTCAAATATAATAGATAAAAATACATTTTACCAACATGGAACAAGCCAGTTTGTTTTTTGTTGCTTTACAAGGTGTGATTCTTAGCTACAAGCATTAGTGAACATTAATTGTGTGAATTTTGACTGAAGCAAACAAGCAGAACATCTTAATTAGGTTATTTCAATTAAGACAGCCAGAAGACTAAAGCCAATTAAAACCAAATCATAGCAAAATTGCACCCTGCCAATCAACCTTTCTTTATTCGATGTTCCATTTTTCACTGTCTTCATTCTAATAGAATACTTTGGTTAGAAGTAAACATTAACTCTTTCTAGCCCGTTGTGAGTTCAAAATATATAACGTAGTAAAACTCCTTTTTGAAAATAAAAACATAAAACAATTAAATATAATTTAAAGTTCAACAAAAAAAGCAAGCTCACAAGACAAGAGGTTTTAGGTAACATGCTTGTAAATGCAAAAGTGCATTTAAATTAAAAATGCATATAAATTATGGGAGCAAAAAACACAACATAGGTTTGGGGTCCCGGGGAACAGAAAGCAGGGGGAAAAACCTTAGATATGTTCACTCTATGATATGAAACAAGGACATTATGATTAGTAATTAAAACAAAAGCCCGGAAAAAGGAATGCCCCTAAGGGTACTGTATTGAAAATATACAAGATCAATATATTAGAAGTAAAATGTAGCTTAAAATTTCAATTTTGTACTTTTTATTAAGCTTTTATTTAGATAATCAATTTCCAGTTAATTAACTGAATCATGATTTATAAGTGTTGGGTGATGTGGAACTTCATACCAGCACTAGAAGAAAACAGCTGCATGTTCTGTAAGCTGCCTGCTGAAAACACAATTCAAAATAAATTAGAAAAAGCAAAATCTCTAAAAAGCTCAAGTGGTCAGGAAAATTGAAGTTGGATCCATGTTCAAATATATAAATTGCCAGTGTGATGGGAATATAACCTTTTCACTCTTTTCAGTATGTTGAGCCTAGATACTCTGTTACTGCTATACTCCTAGGCCAGTGAAAGTTTACTTTCCTCATTCCCTCCAAATGCCCTATCATCATCACACACATATATAAGAGAAGATCAAATGTAAGAAAGATATATGTAACCGGCGTACTGTTTAGTGAACATTGTTGGATATATTTACCAAACCACAAATACCCTATTAATCAAGCATTCACTAAAATTAGAACCAATGTTTTCTGTTTTTGTCTTGGTAAATTAGATTTTCTGCAATGGTATCTCATATTTTGGTAGATTCTGGTTCTTTACATCTCTTGAGGAACCTGTCTAGACTAGTGTTGAGCGAACCCAAACTGCAAAGTTCGGGTCCGTACTGAACTTTACGATTTTGGGTAGCCGAACCTGAACTTTGAGCCGAAGTTCGGCCGAACCCGAACTTCTAGGTGTTCGCTCATCCCTACCCACTAACCATTAATATTAGTGTTGAGCGAACCCGAACTGTAAAGTTCGGGTCCGTACCAAACGTTACGATTTTGGGTACCCGGACCCGAACTTTGAGCCGAAGTTCGGCTGAACCGGGCGAATCCGAACTTCCAGGTATTCGCTCATCCCTAGTCCAGACCTTTTCCAACTTAACAACTGTTTATTATTTTTTCATTTCATTCCAAGGTGGTGGTACAAAGTTGGAAACTTCCTACCGAAGACCCCAATAAACAATAAACGACTTATGACTATATTTTGTGTGGATTGATTTAAAGGGCCTGATTTATTGAAGCTTTTCAAGGCTGGAAAAGATTTGTCAGGTTTTCTGGATCACCCAGCTTCACTGATGAAAGTGTATTCTCTCCAACCTTGGGGAGCTTTATTAAATCAATGTGCTGTTGCAGAAATATTATTATTATTACTAATATTAATAAACAGGGTTTATATAGTGACAACATATTACGTAGCGCTGTATTCAGTTCAGTAGAACAACATTTTATTGGAACCTGCTAAAAACATACTTGAATGACCCCTGTTCTGCTCTCTTTTAAACATTTATTTTAGTATTAGTGGTATGTTTGATATTTTAGTTGGTTGGACAGATTATTAAAGATTTTTTAAGTCATTTGGCAAATGGTGCAAACTCACTGACTACTTAACCATTTAAATTTTTTTTATTTAGCCTTTTAAATGCCCTGCCCACTCATTATCCCCATATTTAGTGACAGCATCCTTCTTGGCTTCTCTTACACATTCTTTGGACAGTGAATTTCAATAGAACAATTACTTATACAAAGTGAAATTTGACAAGTTCTTTTAAACTTTTTGCTTATTTAAAAGTGAGCATTACTCTACAGTATATTATATATTTTAGTAAAAGTAAAAAAAATGAAAAAAATATAGACTTATTTCTAGTGTCACAGTAAGACAGCTACTTTTCCAGTGCAAATCTAGTGTATGACAAATTTATCATTTATACATATGTACTGCAAATATATAAAAAGGTAAATGTAAGATGTGTATACTGACCATAAATATCCAATGAGTATGGGTCCACATGGTACTGGTCAAATATGTAAGTTTTTGAGCTGTTAGCCTTGAAGGTCAGAACATGGTTAAGCGCTATCCTTACAGAGTTTACTGTGACAAATTTATTGTTCGAATTAGGGACCTCCAAGATTACCCAGAAAAAGACTGTCAAGCCCTTTCTAAAGAAAGAAAGAATGGATATTAGTAATATAATATTAGGAATAGTATACAGCTTTCAGTGTTTGTTGTCTGCTAACATATTGTATGTACTATTCAGTTTTTACATTAAGGGTTTAGATATGAGCTTTACTGAAATAAGGTTTTACTGAAGGAACAGTGCAGGTTAAAAAGAAAAGCACAGAGATTTGTGTTAGAAATATGCTTTAACTAAGAAATGTGGAGAGAAGTCACAGTGCCTGTCAAACCATGTGAATGTAGGTCTTTCAAAAGTGGCAATCGGGGCTGCAACTGTTATGTACAACGCTTTCAAATATAGTGATCAGTTACTCCATTCAAATGTATGAAGTTTCTCGTTGCCATTTTAGAACAATTGGGATATGACGATCAAAGCATGATAGCTTCTGTACAAAATGTGGTCACCTGTTTATAAATCCGGTGTTCTAAAAATGATGGATATGCCATCCTTAAACAACAAGAACAGAAGGCTTCCTAGTGTATAATTCATATAGATTGCAATAAATAAATATGAAGTTGTGGATTTGGCAGTCTTGTAATTTGAAAACCATGTGTAAAAAGAAATTGTCTTTCATATCTTAATGTTTACATACTTTTAAAGTATTTGTATGGCCAAAACAGTGATGTGAAAACCAAAATGTCATTGTTTTCAGTGAAAGAGAAGGTAAGTGGAAATCCATCAAAGTGATCAATACATCACACTAGACATTTCCACTTATCACTTATCACAAAGGGCAGGAAGTGGAGGACAATTTCTTCAACCTTTTCATATACAGTAGAACCTCGGTTATCCGGCACCTATTGGGAATGGCCAATGGATAAGTGTAAGGTGGCTCAGAGGTAGCACTCTTGCCTTTGCAGCACTAGGTCCCAGGTTCAAATCTCGGCCAGGACACTATCTGCATGGAGTTTGCAGGTTCTCCCTGTGTCTTGTAGGTTTCTTCCGGGTACTCCGGTTTCTTCCCACATCCCAAAAACATGCATTGAGGTTAATTGGCTTTCCTCTAAAATTTGCCTTAGACTGTATAAATGATATATGACCACAGTAGGGACATTAGATTGTGAGCCCCTTTGAGGGACAGTTAGTGACACAACTATGGACTTTGTACAGCACTGCATAATATGATGGTGCTATATAAATACTGTGTAATATTTATAATAACAAGGGTAGTCTCCGGTTAACTGAGGTTTCCCAGCCATTCATCACTAGACTTGAATGGGGAGACTTGTCCCCTTTCACCTCTAGTGCTGAATAGCTGAGAAAAGGGAAACCCTGATGACGCTTGAGCTATCATCAGGGTTTCCCTTTTCTCAGCCAATGGAGCGGAGCAATCATCAGAGCTCTGATCTGCTCTCCCGACAGCTCCACTCTCCTGATTGCTCCTGCAGCCCCAGATTCAGATGCTCTTAGATGCAGAAGACATGCCACAGCTCCGCTAGGGCTGCACGAGCAATCAAGAGAGCGGTATCAAGAGATAACTGCGGTTCTACTGTATTCTGGATTATACTCTAAAAGTTAATTTTATGTGAGGGTATTATTTTATTCTCCTTATGGTTTCCACCTATATATTTTTGCTCTGTTTTTTTTTAAGATCACGTATGCTGCATCCTACTGTATTTGTACATTGTTACGAGTTATGTTGGGGAAATATTTTATTCTCAACATGCTTTGCTCATGGTCTGTTGTGTTCAGATCACTTTTGCTATATCTTATTGTATTTTTTACATTATTAAGTTTCCTTCATATATACTTTATTTTTTACTCTTTTATTTTGCATGAACTAATGTGGAACACAGTGGCTGAAAATGATGTATGGGGTCCAAGAAGGCCCTGAAGCCTGCAAGAGGGGAGATAGGCATGGGCCAACATGACTGTGGGGGAAAGGCCAAAAGGTCAGATGATGGGATGAGGGCAAAAGGTCAGTGAAGGTAAGTTTAGGATAGGTAGTTAAAAAAAATGGGTGGGTTAAAATAGGGTATACCAAAAAAGGGGAGACAAAATGGGGGAAGAACAATTTTTGTCAGGAGAGAAAGAGGATTCCCACCCTCCCACCCTTGGCTTCCAGGGTAGTTGGTAGACGGAAGGGGGTTATGTGAGTTCCTCGAGGGGAAGTGTGTTGGATAGGTGTGTTGTAAAAAGTGATGGAGTATGAAGAGCTAACTGTGGTATGGGGTCTCCAGGACCGTGTAATGGGCTGTTGAGGGGTAATGGAGGGATGTATGTGTGATTGATATAGTTCCGGAGGTGGTGGAGTGGCTCCTGGGAGCAGTAAGTACATCAGTTGGAAATGCAGATCCTGGGTTAATGGTGTGGAAGGAGTTATAGACTGCCGAGGACCTGCCACCTGAGTGTGGGGATTTCATGTTTCAGGTAATGTTCATGTGTTTATAACAAAATGTTGTATGTTATATTTAAACAAGTTTTAATGTTATAAACGGCCAGAAGGCCAATTTTCACCATACCCGCAGATGTTATTTATGATCAAAAAAAGGGGAGGGGAAGGGTGTGTGTAAAGACGTATGTTGATAAGTATAAAGGCTCTTGCATGCCACAGTCCAGAATAGTATTTGATGGAATGTATGTAGCAATATCACTAAATATTAGTTTTAGGTGAAGCCAGCATATCATAGTGGTTGAGAAACTCATGTCTCTTCCAGTTATTTACAAAACATGAGCTAGGGCTAGTTTCACTCGGAACTCCTTTGCATTGGGTATGTTGGATTCCCAATTCTGTTGAGAATTTTTGGTTTTCTCCGCACAGGTCAGCTGACCTGGATCTAGCTGTGGGTTTGGGTGCCTGTTAGCTCAGGGAGATTCAACCAGGAGAGCTAAATCCAAAAAGAGATTACCAAGAATATGAGGACTATACAGGGCTTTAGATACATAATTGAGAACTTCTTTACTCATTGTGGCTTTGCTTTATGACTGCAGGCCTAAATTTTTATTTTATTTTGCCGGAAGAATGGTTTGAACAGGTGGGCTTGTTTCATCTAATTGTCTGATCCCCACAACTACTATTATTGTTCTACAATGATTGCATCTTTTCAATTTCTGGATTTATGTTATATTTTTAATGTCTAGCTTTAGGCTATGTACACACGTGCAATAATTGTCATTGACTAACAACGACTAACAACTGCACGATGCGTAAATGAGCTCTGTACATACAGCAACTTCTGCTCTATGGAGAGATGAGGGGGAGAACGACAGAGCAGCACCTCGGTGTGCTCTCTCCCCCTTCACTTTCATTACGATTCGTCGTCCATCATCTGTGGATCCGCCAGGGCGGTCGCTCGGACGATGGATGACGAGCACTCTACACACACCATATTCTCTGATATCGGCCCTGAGTGGATTATCGGACGAGAACCATTGCATGTGTGTACCCAGCCTTACCCATTTGGGCCTTCCCAGGTTTTATTTTGTTTTTTAAGTTTATTTGTGTTAGAAGGACAATGTAGCAAGCTTTGGTTTAATTTTTTGGGTCCAAATATTGTACATTTTGTCATGCGGGGGTCTTGCTGTGAAGGTATATAGGCTTTTGTGGAGATAATTTCTTTCTTGTAGCTTTTCCTATTCAGTAATTTCATAAACATAAAGGTAATGGTTTTAATGTTTTATAATAATGTGGAAATTTCACATACAATAGTAAATAACCCTCACCCTCTTGCAAAATCTTACCCAAATGCATAAACTTTGCTTGTATTGTGATAGACAGCTAGTTCAGAAGCCAAGACAAGACCGGTAATCTGAAAAGAGAGAGCACCATTAGAACAGTTGGACCAGGAGTGTACAAAAGTCCAGGCACCTTACATAAAGTTTTTTTTTTTTGTACAAACACAATAAATACAATATTTTCTAGGTGTGGGCTGTATATATAGAACAGGGAATCTGACATTCCCCCAAACATTTGGTGGATGTTTTTTACAGCCATTGAAACTCATAGATCTGTAAGATTCCCATGAGAAAATATTTGAGGGAATGTCTGATTCCCTGTTTTATAGTTATTAGCATGCTAGAAAGTCTTTCCAAAAACATTTTACAGGTACAGGTACCTACAACATCTCCTCTTTCAAGGAAAATAGTCTTGGTAATAGGAAGTAATGTAGTTTATTTGATATAGTAGACAAATTTTTGATCCAATTCCTAAAAAGCTCACTAAACATTTCCAATATTTAAAAGATGATTATTTGTTGCCTGGGATAAACATTTATTAGTAGGTAATTGGCTCTTATAAGAACTTATATCCAGTCTGGTGTAAATTTTAAAGTTCAAAGCCAAGTCAAAATAGGTAAAACTTTGTGCAAGTGACACAATTTCTGGCAACTTTTTATTAGTGGCAACTTTTTATTGCTTTCTGTTTACATGAGAGGTGTCAGACAAAACAGGAAGAGATCAGGAATCTGGAGTGCAGACAGCATTATTACAAGTGGCTGATTGTGTACCCGACTGATATTCCAAAGATTACATACCTGCTTGCATTTCTAGTTATAAAAAAATACAAACATAAGAACAAAAACCAACAAATTAAATATCGGTGTCTGCTCCATCTTTACTTGCTTTACAAGTTTTTTGTAGGAGCCCCAAGTTGGAGTGATGTGGACATTTGTAAAAAAGTTTTCTGTTCTGTCCACAATTATTTTGAAGAAAATATATTATATTGTATGTATAACTGGCATCTTTGTGACTGACAACACTTTTCTGAATTATATAGTTACTTGTATCAATCCTGCTCTGATCAATGTTTATTTTGTGTAACCCTTAATGTGAGTTTTCGGTTCAGGTGTGCAGTGAATAGAAGCCATCACAATAATTCACAACCTGGGCAAACTATATTACTGCCCAACTACATGGACATGCACAGTTTTCCAGCAAAAGCAATCTCTGTGAACATGCTGCTGCAGACACCATATACAGTATTTTGTATGGCGCCCGTAGCATCATGGCAGCAGACTTCACTTTTAAAGAAACACGGTCACCTGTGCATGACCAGAACTATACTGTCACTGCTGGCTGGTAGGTGGGTCTGCCTAGGTTTCAGGTCAACAATGCTATCTTGCTCTGTGTTTTTGAGGATCCAATGTACTTTATATTGTGTCCCAGACAACCCGTCTACAGATAGGGCTGTTGATAATAAATGCCAACTTTGCATGATTTCACCACCTGGCCACAGATTCAAAGCCACAAATCCTGATGACACTTTTAGTAAGTGAAAGTAATGGTGAAGCAAAAACAATTAAATTCAATTATCACTCTCTGGAGACTCTATGGAGATTATATCACTTTCTCAGCACTGCAAAGATGTCTCAATTAGTCATCAGCCTCCTCACTCTCTGGTTTAACCTCCCTGGTGGTCTGATTATATTAGTATTGAATGTTAAAGCATTTCCTTTCTGTTTAAATTTCCAATGCCACCCAGCGCACCGCCCCTGCACGCTCTCACTTCCTAATGATCATGGCGGGGATGCAAGGCCAGGGGATACAGATGCCAGGTGGACATCGCCGGAGGACGCCACAGGATCATTGGGACCAGGTAAGTCCTTTAAAATGCCACCCCGAGTGGGGCTCGGGGTTACCGCTTTTGGTAGTGAAAAAAACCCCAAGCCACACTCTACAGCAATACTGCCAGGGAGGTTAGGCTCTTTTAAACTTGCTCAAATTTGGGTAATAATGTCGGAGTAACGCCATCCCCAGAGTACCCTGGGTATTTAATTTTGACAGTGCTCAAACTGAAGTGTAGGGAGTGTGAGTTGCAGATGCTGGATTGGAATATTGCTGTAACCTGCAAGGTTTTCCTGCAACATTTGCATAAAGGATCTGCAGCTCTTCACCCCGTTATCTGGTTCTTTGTATTTGCCCTTTCTATTTTATTTGAATCTAGAATCAATGTTTCTGGGTCAGATTTAAAGAAAACTTCCATTGACTGGAAATGAATAAAACGTATGCCACATCCCTTCTGCTTCAATACTAGCAATTATTTTGTGGAGAGATTGGGACTTTTAAGGCATATATATAAAATCCACAGATAATCCTTTAATCATCATTTAAAACAGAATATACAGTTTTTCTACTGACCCAGTATTCAAATTTGCACATTTTGATGACCCAAGGATTCCACCACTTTTCTTCTACTATATAGGTGGCAACTGTACTAGAAAATAATTTCCTATGTAATTATTAGTATTTATATACCATTCAGTCACGTGTATTTGTTCACTTTTTATTTTGAACTTTGTTGTTCCTATTCTGAGCAGTGATGACACTGAGGACCAGACCACAAACCGAATCAATGGGAAGAGGATAGCTGTCTGTCACGTACTGCAAAACCGCATGGGTCAATTTTTATTTATTCAGACTTACACTTGTAAGATATGATTTCTGGTTGACACTGTTGGTTGCTAAACTTTGCACTGCTTATAGAATAAGCTCCGAGATAACTCACAAAATTATTATTTTTTAACATTTTGATACCAGTTTTTCCAGATGTGCTGCTTCCTTTTTGAAAAAGTTGCTCTCGGGGAACGTGAGGTCACGGGTGAAGTCATGACTGATAATGCGCAGACTACAGGCGTAGACTTTATTAGTTCTCAGCTCCGGCTTGAAATCCACCTCTGTCATGATCAAGACACATTGACACCGAGTAGTGAGAAACAATGACAGTGACGATGATTCCTTGACAGTTTATACATTTTTAACATGACAAATGACACTTGCTGACACTCATTAAAATCAAATTCTTTTATGTACCTCTTTACCGCTGAAATAGAAATGTTTCACCTTACAATTTTTTGTGTTTTCTATTGAAGTCATCTTATTTTATGTGCGATCAAATACATTCACTTGCATGTTCTTTGCTCTCAATATCCAAGGGATTGTTTATGTTATACATGTAGAGCTGAATGGTGGGCAGAAAGTGGTCACTATTGCAAAATGAAGTGGCTTAGTGAACATCTTATTTGAATACACCTATTTGTAATCTGAAACATGCACTAATCTGGAGAAAGTAATAGTTAACAGTGTGATTATGTTGATATGGCCTTAGGTAGAGAAGATTCTATGTAATTGTTTGTCTCAGTCAGAAGATCATCTATAACAGGTGGGGTAACACATGAAATATCTTTCAGGTCCAGTGGGAACCCCTAACCTAGTTACGATATCCACAGCTCATAGTACTTAGTGTAGTGATCAGTAGGATGAAAGGAAAGCCCAGGCAAAAAAGGAAGCAGAATATATGACTGGGTGCTAAGGAGAACCAGTTCATTAAAGTGAAGGGGAAAGGAAAAGGAGGATGATAGTTGTGTGATAATGGTAAGTGTGTACTTTGGTGGCCAGTCAAAAAGG
>NC_092865.1:69404855-69407866 GCF_032062135.1 Pyxicephalus adspersus | reverse complement strand
TTAGCCTATTTGAAACCAGTGGCTTGGATTTTGGATATCTACTATATGGTTAGTGTTTTTAACATTAGTCATTGTATAACTTAATATGTGTCAACTCACTAGAAGGGCAAATTGTGAGTTGGACAATTTCAAACGGGATACAATATTTCTTGACTCAGAAAGAGCAGGATTATAAAACAAATCACTGAAAAGACAATTTTTTAAAATGACTTTTATACCTTTTGGTTGTAACAATACTTGATACATCTGCCCTGCATGTTAGTTGGGTGTTTTAATTTTTTTCACTCACAACATATCAGAGAAATGTGAAGGCAGGTTTGAATGATAGAGATGGGGCACACACAACACAATAGTTATTATTTACTGCATGGTACTGGTGTATCTTCTATAATAAAGGTAAAAGACCTAGGACATGACATCTTCATTTGAAGACCACAATAACTCAATAAATTGTCCCAGCACCAGATTTTACCTACCTAAGAGGAACCATGTCATTCCTGCTGCTACAATAATAATGACGATTATCCATAGGGGTGCAAATCTCAGCCAATCTCTGGATGGCCACACACTGCTCACAGGTTGTACCAGGGACTCCACATCCTGTCAGAGAAAAAAGTATTTATTGGTCCTGCCCCCACAAAATACAACGTAATCAGTGAATGAAAGACAGAAAAATATAGTGAGAGGCCAGTGCATGGTTGAATTATGGATCTGTACTGGTTGAGCCAGCCCCTATGATAGGCATATTAAATAAAGGAATAGAACAAAAATTTTTTTTTTTTGGCTACCTATAATAAAAACGAAAATATACAACAGCGACTTAATGCAAAAATAATTTGCAACATAACCAGTAACAGTTTTTAACAGCCCACTATTGCATGAGCAGCAAGCAATCCTGTGGACTGTCTTATCTTAAACTAGACAAGTGTTTCTAAATAAGCAAATGAATCTGAATGTACTTATAATGTTCGGATCTTTACATTGCTGACATGGTTCTTATCAACAAATGCTATATAAGCTCCATTTCTGATATGATCCATGCTTTACTTTATATGCACATATCTCCCACGGATCTACTTTTCAGTCAGTACTCAAATGGAAATACCATATGTCTCAAATTCCCTAAGGAAGCTGTTTAGGCGAAACGCGTCGGGACAAGGAGACCATGATACTCCAGTACTAAGGTTTCCATTAATGTAAAGATCTGGGCGTTATGTGTATGTTCGGATCCGTTGCAAAACTATGGCAGTGTAATCACTAAAGAAAGAGGAATGAGGAAATGATTAGTCTTGCCTGCAACAGACTGATGACATCATCTCAGCCAAAGTCACTGGACTGATGCATAAGATCCGCTTTGTATTGATAAAATTACAGATCTTTTAAAAATGATACTATTGTATATTTTGACGCCAGGAATCTATTTGCAAAGACTTGTAAAGTAAAGGTTGACTTAAACTACAAGCAATTTATCATTCTATAGGACTCTTTATTAGCCTTTTTAATTTTGTAGTTTTAAAAGGAGTGGAAAAACATATCTTTCTGCCAGTTTTTTTTTTTCTGTTTCCCCGTTAGATTAGAGTAGATTATTTGTTACCTACTTTTTCTACTTAATGTAATAGTAAAGCCTTTTAAAGAAAGACATGGTACGACTTTTGGTAAAGGCATAAAAAGCGAATGAAAACCCTGGCAGAAGTTTTACCACTCACTCTACATTTATATCTGTGTACCTGTTGACAGAAAGTGAGGGAAATCCCCAAAAGTCATACAGGCAGCAAAAAGAAAACCAAAGAAACTCTAATCTTCGGCCCACTCTAATCAATACAATGGCTTGCCTGGAGTTGGGTATAAGGTATAATGTTCAGTTTAAATTAACTAATTGAAATTCATGTGCATCAAAACAAAAGTCCCATTCTTTGTTTTTGTAAGGAAGAACAGAAAAACCTGTTTCTTCCTAGAATGCTGCACAGAAAGATTCATTTTAGACTTCCGAGGTGACTGCATAATCATACTGTAGGCTCAATTATGCTCCAACAATTAAAATAAATTTGTGTAAGCATTTGCACATGGTTGTGGTGGTTGGAGCACAGTTCGTGGAAATGACGTGCCGATCCTGGTTGTGTGGTTGCTTTTCCTCCTCTAAAGAAATAACTGATCGCAAATGCAAGAAAAAAATTCCTAACCAGGCTGTGGTTGCTTATTTTTTAACACTTTTTTTAGTTTAGATTTCCAGAGCATCAAAAGTTCAATGCAAAGTGTAAGAAACCTTCTGACCTTGGAATACCAAACAAGTCAGAGGTGGCCATTTACAAATATCTCATAATACAATTAGTCCTGTACCTGTATTGCAGGCTGATTCTTTTACAGTATACTACAATATGATGCTATGAGTCTGCTATTATATAATTGGTAAGCAGAACATAAAGTTTCCCAGTGCTATTCTTTTGTGAAGGTAATGTGTCTATCTTGGAATTTTCTAAAAATAAAAACCCGAACTAGAGTTAGGTTCATAAATATTTGAACAGAGACAACTTTTTTTTTTAATTTTGGTTCTGTACATTACAACAATTAATTTTAAATGAAACAACTTAGATCTAGTTGAACTGCAGACTTTCGGCTTTAATTCAGTGGGTTTTTTCACAATCATTTAAAATTAATTGTGGTAATGTACAGAACCAAATTAGAAAAAATTGTCTCTGTCTAATTGTTTTTGGCCCTAAGTGTAACAACTCACTAATGACATCTATACTACAATTGGCAAATAAAGATTCAAAGTCAAGCAAAAACAATTATGTAATTTTATCTGTACTTAGATAGATGTTTATACCTTTTTTACGCTTTTCTTTTCACTGTAAAGCAGCCATTCTCAATCAAGGTTCTATCCAGAGGTTGCTAAGAGTTCCTCGAAATATACATAGTTACATAGTAGGTTAGGTTGAATAAAGATATAAGTCCATCAAATTCAACCAGTAGGGAAATAAACATATCCCAGATATAAAACCCTATAAGACATA
>NC_092865.1:69390482-69403094 GCF_032062135.1 Pyxicephalus adspersus | reverse complement strand
TGATATTATTACAACTCTACTGGAAAATTTTCAGCTTAAAAGAGAAATAATTTGTTCTTACAGTGCCCATGCCTAGTGATTGGCTGGTAGATGTGTACATAATCCTCTGTACCTGGAAATGCTGGGTATTGTCATTGGTCATGCCAGGGAAGCACTGGGTATTAGTAGGTTAGAAGGGGCCTTTGCACTGTCACCCTAATGGTAAATGTGACACTGGACTTGATTTACTATAGAAACTGTTCACCCTATTCACTCGCTAAGCTTTAATGTATACATCATAATGTATAGGTGTTATTGTGCTACTTCATATAGTCCAAAAAGTCATCAACTTAAAATTAATGGCATTATGCCAGCGGAGAACTGGCAGTTTGTGTTTATTATTTGATCCCATCGGATTGTACTAATAGAATTTCAGCTAAATCTGCTCATCCATACTGATCAATATGAGTAACATTACTTCTGTGATCAATTTGGGTATGGAAATTCTACTTATTGTCAAACATTTGTACAATCTAATAACTGTGTGTAAACATTCCTAAATCTTTATAATGTTAACTATTGACCAGTTTTAGGCTTCTATTTATGTATCTGTTATTCAAACCCGCAAGTCCTTGGCGTTCAAATTATTGGTTGCATCAATGTTCTTGTAAATGGCATTACCTAATATGTTAGAGCGTAATTAGCTTATTTACATCTGACTTGAGGAACTCATATACTGCCAGAAGGCATGTAATGTTATGTTGGAGGGTTTTCTCCGGGGATAAAACATTTTATTGTCTGATCATGTGATAAGCAATTATACAGATAAAGTACAGACTTCCTAAACAAGACAAGCTGGGCAAAGACTTTAACCAGATTTATATAACAGCAAATACATACTTGAAGAACACACAACACCTTGTTGTCTTTTGGAAGAATTTTGGCCACAGCTTGACAGTGCCTCCCATAATAAATACCATACCTATCCAAACCAGATATCAGCCATGGACCGAACTGGCTCAATGCATACTTCCATTAACCTTATATCATTATACTTGTCAACCTTCCTAACCCTGACCACAGGTCCTAACCTTCTATTATTGGTCACCAAACACAAGTTGTACCTGTTTTCATTACCTGACCTGTTTCAAGCACCTGTGATAGCTGTTATCACAACACTAAATGCCTTGCCTGCAAAACTAAGGCTACGTACACACATGCAATAATCAATAATCAATCTTTCTTGATCCTTTCCAACGACAAAAGACTGCACGATGCATGAATGAGTGAGCTCTGTACGTACAGCACCGTTCTGCTCTATGGAGAGGGAAGGGGGAGAATGACGGAGCGGCACTCCACTGTTCTCCTTCACTTTCATTACGATTGTTCATCGATCACTGTACACACGTCAGATTCTCATTTGATATTCCTGAGGCGATTATCGGATGGGAGTCATGACGTGTGTACGTAGCCTAAGCCTCCCTCAGGTCTTCACACACCATAATTAGAAGTTCTAATGTACACAAACATTTATATTCTGTATTGGCATTGATCTTAGTATGCTTATTACTTTGTGTGAAATAGCCATATGCTGACTATGGTGTGGCACAATCAGCCTTGGAAAATTCATAAACCCAACATTCCAATATTAATGAAAATGGACAGTTTAATCTGAACTGTAAACCCCTCTGAAAATCTAAAAACTGTAAACCCCTGGTTGCTGTCTTAGCAGGACTAAGAAAGTCACTCAATGGTAAAGTTGGAGTTCAGCTGTATTCTTTTTATAATTTGTTAATCATTTAAAGGACTGAGGTCTTTCATTTTAAATAGTTTGTAAAATGTCTCCTATTTTGTCCCTTTAAATTTCATAAAGATACAAATAAAGCATTTTGTTATTTATCAGTCAACCAAATAAATACCTGTTGATAATGCCAGATACCAAATTTGGTTCCAATACCTTCCACTGTGGGTAGACTCTTATCAGTTATTTGTTCTCAGCTAGTTGTGAGGAATTCAGAACCTCGTCCTTCTATGGAGGGGCAGAATTCTGCGGTTCCATACTGTTTTTGCTGTTCTGTAGCATGAAAGTGTTGTAATAATAGGACTGGACGTGTGTTACTGGCAGCCTCCCCGGGTGCAAATATACTCTACCTACCTAAGTTTATACTGATATCAGAAGTAAAAACAAAGATGAATATGTTCATATAAAACTTTATGCCACCGGTCCAGTGCCCTAACAGAAGGGTATAGAACTCAAATTGGGAATCAGATTAAGTTCTTTACGCTAATACCCTAAAAATACCACAATGATTTGCAGGCATAAACCTCAAGAGAGTCACAAATTTCTGGTAATTGGTAGGAAGTTATTAAAATCAGAATTACTTTCTTAACACACTATATCACATTCACTCAAGATCTGAAACATTATCATTTGTCTTTTAGACACCATGCCTGTTAAGTGGGAATTTTCCCTCTTTTCAAATTTTTTATGTTCCAATTTATTTGAAAGATGCCGGTGGTTTGTGTCATTGTGCTGTATCTAGTAAAATGATTAACCAGAGATTCAACTCTCAGCACACACATTGTGCAACTAGCTACTGCTTGCTCATCACAAACATGGTGACAGCATGACAAACTTGGTATCTCCAAGAGAAAATGAATGTGTATATACGAGGGGGTGCTGAGAAGTTCCTGGCTTTGCCCCCTTCCAGTTGAAATATAAAAATGAGTTTGGGGGCATATGACAGCCTAATATCTTAGTATGTAACTGTGCAAATATCAGGTCTTTGCCATTCTTAAAAATGTTTTTTCTTTTAGTGAGAAACTTTAATGGCAGGGGCACAAGCAAGTTTCACGGGCCATCATGAAGTTTTTGTTTCTCCAGGGAAAGTCAGCAAAGGACATTCACACTGGGATGTCACAAACACTGGGGGAGGAGTGTCCTTCCTACAGCACTGTCAGAACCTGGATATCTCGTTTCAAGACTGGGCATTTCACCATTGAAGATGAGCCCCGCAGTGTGCGCCCCCAACCTCAACTGACCCGGCAACCTGCGATGTTGTCCATGAGCTGACTATTGAGGACCAGTGAATATCTGCAAAAAAATAGCCCAGATACTTGGCATCTCACGGGAGCGTGTTGGGTTTGTTATCAGCACTATCCTAGATTTGCGCAAGCTTTCAGCGAAGTGGGTGCCGAAATGTTTGAACAGTGATCAGAAGAAGGAATGAGGTGAAGCATCCAAAATCTGTTTTGGCCCATTTTGAAGATGCACAGGACTTTTTGGCTAGGTTAGTGACTGAGAATGAAACCGGGCTCCACATCTATGATCCTGAAGCCAAAAAAGTAATGGTGTTCGTTTTCTGGACAAAGACGGTATTCTGTTGGTGGACTACCTACCTCAGGGCTCTAGTATCACCAGACAGTATTATGCTAACCTCCTGGACCAGCTGAAGGAGGCAATTAGGACGAAACACCTTGAAAAGTTTACCTAAGGGATCCTTTTTTGCAGGACAATGCACCTGCGCACATGTCCAGTGTTGTAGCTTCCAAATTGAACACCCTGGGTTTCCAATTGGTCCACCATCCCCCCTGCTCACCTGACCCGGCCCCTTCGGACTAATATCTGTTCCCGAATTTGAAGAAACACCTGAAGGGGCAACGTTTTGAGGACATTTCTGACGTCAGAGATGCAGCTGAGAGCTGGTTTGTGGCCCAACCAAAGGACTTTTATTTGAACGGTCTAGAAAAGCTGCAACTACGCTGTACCAAGTGCATCAGTCTCAGGGGGGAATATGCTGAATAAATGTATTATTTCATAACTCTGATTCTTCTTTCTGGGCAAAGCCAGGAACTTCTCAGCACCCTCTGAGGGTAGAACTTTACAGGTTTGTGAATAAGCAAATTTAGTGTTGTTTTTTTTTTACAAATAGGCTTAATAAAATTTGTAGATTTAAATATGCAACATTCTGAAATACTTTCTGTGGGAACCACATGGCTCTCCTCTACCTCTACAATTTAGTACAAGGTTCTTGATTGGATATTTGCTAAGCATTAGAGGTGTAGGGACAGGGAGAGAGTTATTAGCTCTATGTAAACTTTTAACAGACCAACTTGAAGCCTACACTGAACTTCTTTTTTATTTCTATAAACCAGCACTGAAACCTGTTGAAGGGAAGCCATACATGTATCCTGGGAATTGAGGCTGTATACCCTTTGATCGTGTGATTATTTTAGTATCCACTGCCCATAAAAAAGGTAGCAAAACTACTTTTCTCTTTTCCAAACCAAAAAAAAATCACATTATTTTTTTTTTAATCTTACCACCCCCTTAAATTCTCCTGTTGGATTTAGCCACAGATACCCCATAGGTGGCAGGAGAAGGGAAACATTTGTATCGGCCCATGAATGCCCTTATGGTAAATAGTACCCTGTTAGGAATCAGGAGGAATAATGTGAATGATCAGCTACAGCTGTGTGAAAGCTTGGCATCACTTCACCCTCTATTCCCTCTGAACTAAAAAAATCAAATAGATAAAAGAACAATCCAGTCAAAATTAAAATAACCATTGAGATGCATAAATGAAGGACAAAGAAAAATGTTTAGTGTTTCATCTAGTACATTAAAGAAGCCGAGGGAAGCATTGATCACTAACGCTATAACCAATAATAAACATAATGTATAATTTTAACAGATTACTTTATATTATTGGCCTCAAGTTCACTTTAAAAACTTTCTCATGCTTAACATGTTTTACATGACTGTTTATAAAACCAATTATTATAGTTCTTTCAATTTAGGGCCTGATCAGTAAATCTGTTTCCTGAAATAGATCTGGTCCAGGATTAAAAATATTTGCTAGAAAATGACTTTGAAGAAATCCATTCCAGGTTTGCTGGATCACCCAGCTTCACTAATGAAAGTGTATCCTCTGCAGCCTTAGCAAGCTTTAAAAATCAGGGCCATAATGTTCAATATTAATGGTATTTCCTTTTTATCTACCGATGGAAATAAATGACAAATAGAGATGATCTTGATGGATGACCCCGATTGGACATGACTCCTCCTTTATTTTACTTTTGATCACTTGTCTCTTAAATATCCCCCGCATGACCCAGCATGGAATATAACTTTGTATGTTACTATACTAAGTGCAGCCCTTCTCTACATACAAGCAGCCATGCAGAGCACAACTTATCTAAAGTATTCCAGAATTCAGAGATCTGCTGTGATCATTGTTGTTTTTTTATATTGTTGAATTGTCACTCAGCTTTGCCAGTACTATATAACCATTTCGCTCTGTGAATGGACTTTGTTTCTTTAATGAGGACATTGCTCAGGGACAGTTGGGACACCAGTGAAACGTTTGCACAAAATATGAAGTATCCATGATCGAGATTATTTGAACGTCAGGAAACAAAGCCAAAACTAATACTCACAAGGCCTTGGACAATCTCTACAAGAGCTGCATTGTACACATAATATAGTACCTTTTTATTTAAATAGTAAATGCGAAATCTTCCTTTGTGTTTCCAGCCCTGATATCTGGATTAGACATGACAGCTTTAAGTGGCTGATTTCAAAAGGTTTTAACTTTATTTCAGGTTTTGTCCCTAAAAAAGGTAATAAACTATACATACTTCTCTTGAAATGATAAAATATAAAATAACAAAAATTGCACATTTTTATTATTATCATTATTATTATTAATAGTATTAATAAAAATAATGATAATAAAATAAAATATATAATAATATTAATAATATCACAATAAAATATTAAACCTACTAAGATATTTAGCAGCTAACAAAATAGAAAACAGATATGAAGAAAAGAAAAAGAAAAGCGGCAATGGCTGGGCTCCCTTTAACATGCTGGGTGCCTGGCTGTCATTGTGACTGTATATAATACTTTGAGTCATTGACCTGGTATTAGTCTGCCGATAAGATGCTGATTTTACTTTGTTTATCTGCACATGTGTTTGAGGTCAATCTAAAGAATTGATTCCCGTTCCCATGTCAGGCTCCGTGGTTTCTTCTGCCGGTCCTATGTCCTTACTGTGAAATGGACTGACACGGGGCCAATGGATGGAATCCCTGTACCTGGTGAGGATTTTGGAATCTGACAGCCCCACAAATGTGACAGATAAGGAGAATTCTCTAGGCACTGTAGGTTTTTAAACAGACGAAGGACTAGTGACATGGGAAACTGATTTGACCAGAGCAGAGTTTTCCATATAAGTTTTTTATTTTTTTGACATGAGCAATATTTTAGCCATAAACGTATAAGGATCTTATTTGCAGAAAATCTGAGAGCATATGTTTCTATAGAACCATTGCACGCCATTGTATATTCTTTTTGTGTTGTCCAGTAAATTAATCTGACCAATGATTGCTGCACAAGTTATCTTGAAATAAATGCTACTAGTATAAAATATCATTTTACAATTTCCTGCTTCAACAAATGGCTTGCTGCTTTTTCCAGAAGGCACCACAAAGCTGGAGTCAATTTGTATCCATCGCCTACTATAGGAATTTTATTTTTGCGGAGATACTTCATAGAATAATGATTTCACATGAAGCTTATTGTTATTTTACACAGCTGGGATTGCTCAGGTGTTTATAAAAAGGAGAAAAAAAGCAAGCAAGTGTAAACAATTGCTATGTATTGAATGGCATTGGATCAGATCTTGCAAAAAAAAACATTATTTGTGCCACTAGGTATAACCACACTACCAACATGTAGCATATCATTTTTTAGAATGGTGTTATATCAGACAAAATATGCCGATCACCTCTGAAAATGGTAAAAGACCATTGGAGAAATGTATTGGAAAATATTCAACACACCTGATGAGATTTTACATTAAAAAGAGTCTTCCCCTAGGACTTGTTCACATGGACAGTTATGGAAAAAGCACAGTTAATGCTTCTCAACCATACGTGACTAGCTGCCTGCAACAATGTGCAGGTACGTATGGTTTGTCCATGGCAGTTACATGGGGGCTTATATACACTGGCAGTGAAGTTGCAGTGCATTTACCCCCAGCCCCCATAGGGATGAATAGGGGCTTCAGTACCGCTCACTCTCACATATGCAAGTGCTATTTCTTCGCTACCATGCAAATTTTTGATTGGCTGCCAGCTGTGGGGAGATGCAATCAAGCTGCATGTGTGAACCTGCTAGGTTCTGGAATATAAGAAAATATAAAGAGGAAATGATCAATCAACGGTTAATAGTCAACCACTTGGTAACCATTGCTCCAACTACCAGCTAACCATCTGTGTGAACGAGCCATTAGGACTTTATTGATGGCTGTTCCCCGAGGTCGGCTACAACAGAGAAACTGTAGCAAACAGAGAATTGTCAGAGAAATCAATCAAGTTTGCTCACATCTGCTGCAGAGCAATTCAAAACAGAAAAGCCAACCTGCTGGAATTGTAATAGGTGAACTGTAATAGGTGAACAATAGGTGAGCAATCATAATTTAACATTTTTTGTTTGCTGTCTGTGGCAGATTTCTTTTTAATCCAGAGACACAAATATGAATAACTGCAGAGGAGAACCCTTTTTTAACTTCATCATACACTTTACAATCTAGCTGTATAGTCATTGTACAAAATAACTGTACCGAGCCTACCTATACTATCCAATCAATTATTATCCAACAAGGACACCTCTCCTAAATGAGCCATAGATAACTGAGCAAACTAAAGTTGATTTATCAGGTCAGTTTGTTTAATGCAAACTCTTGATCTAGAGAATAATCAATTGTACTCCCACAACAGAAGAATATAGTGAAGACCATCAAAATTCGATGTAACAGAAATCCCAAAAACCCATCAGATGGTACAATTAATGGAAATTTTCGGACCTGATCGACTGGGGTGCTTTCAGGTCTACACTCAGGATCAATTGCTTTTGGTAAATCAAATTCAGAATCAATTTATGCATGATTTGATGAAAAGATTGATTGTACTGCTCCATCAAAAGGAACCAAGGGCCCGTGTATAACTAGCTTTACTGCATCATCATCATTAATATTATTATATCTAAAGGGAAATGCTCAGCAAGAAGAAATGTGGTGAGCATTAGAAAATTGTCACCGGAACAGATGTCTACAATGGAAGATCTTCCCTCATTTCATGTTATGGTAACAGCTGTTTATTAGTGAATTTACTTTCACTTTTTGAACTTTCGGCAATGGTCCCCAGGATACAGAGAGAGATTTCTTCCCAGAGGGGGGATGACAGATCAAAAGATAAATTAACACTTCCTCAATTTATTCAAAACTAAAGACAAACTCTTACATTAAGATGTAGTTTAGGAATATAATTTTTTGTACATTATATCCACCAACAAAGTGCTGGATTGCAGATTGATTCACTTATTTCTACAGCATAAAATCAGATGCATAATTAGTAAATATCAGTGTATAGCCAAAATCAACACTATATAGACAAGTCTGCATTTCTGTTCCAATCTTGGTGTCGCATTAATGTCACTCACCGGACTGATCTCTTTCGGGGGTTTCTCCTCAGGGAGCGTGGAGGGATCAGGAGGGGGCTGAGACATTTTCAACACTCTTCCAGTTCACCTGAACATATGGCTCGCCACTCTGATACAGGGACATGCTGTGCCAGTCCTACAACCCTCTCACACAGCAGGTTGCTGTTGACACATCCCCAAACTCCCTACAGACTAGTAATTCTCTGCCCCTCTGGCTGTTTTGGAAAAGAGAATGGTTCCCTAGGGCTATGAAGCCACACTGTGCAACAGGCTGTGATCAATAATCTGTGTACAAAACAGACACAGCTGGACGGGAACAGAGGTCACAAAGACACAGGAACACACAAGTAAAAAGTACAGGAAAATGACAACATAAATGGTTCCTATGCTCCACTCATTCCCTACGCAGATAATTTATCCAAGGGGATTATTATATATAACGGGTAGAGACTGTCCAGTGAAGTATTGCAGATTTAAAGGAAAACCGTACTATGAAATAAGGGAAATTCTGTTAAAATTTCAGATGATGGAGATGAGCAAACTGTCTAGGTTCAGTTTATTGGCAGCTTTTGCTTAAATATCATAAAAAATACACAGAGAACACAACAGAGGGATTTTATTTAGGCAAGATTATTGTATTCACGATACATTTCTCAAAAATACAATACAAAGAGTGATGGTTCCGTCCATGGCCATAACAATGGCACTAAACAATATGCAACTACTATGAAATGATAGACTGGAAGTTAAGTCCAGTGTGGACCTAGAAAGTATGAGTTTGCAAACATTTGTACCCGACGCGTTCCGTCCGTTGTAGGCTTCTTCAGGAAGCTATGCTCCTTCCCATGTCTTTAGCCTAATCTTTTTCTTTCACTTTACATATAATGTATTTACAGACGCACCTTTCTAGTAATTATTCTCAGGAAAATGGGATAAAGGGTCTGGATATTAAGGCTCTAAGTGTTGTGCTGCAGATTTGGGACCCAGGCCTGGAGAGTCCCGAATGGGTGGGCCAGGGATTCCATGCCTCTTTCAGGCCAGAAATTGAGGATGACTTTGGAGCACATGGCTAATGATAATAAAAGGGCACCTGTCTTTGAGACAAGGGGGAGTTTGAACCTGAGGCCAGGTAGTTCAGGCAGACAGGCTGTGTGTAGCCTGTATGCTGGGAGAGGCAAGGAGGTCACACAAAATTAAGGTCCTCAGGACTGATACCTCTGAGGAGATCAACAGAGAGAGAGCTAGAAGGCTAAATTTGTGTTTTTATGTATTATTTATGACACTAAGCCTATGTGAGGTTACACACTGGATTTTTGTTTTCTGTTCATGTGCTTGAAGTAAAAAAATGTAGGAAGAGTGCACAAAAAATAAAACTGGATTTAGGAATAGCTCTAGGGAAGGAGTACGTCTGATGCTAATCCCTCACAGTATGTTTCAGTGTGTGTGTAGTGGGGGGTCATATTTTGTTCTTCTCCAATGATCATCTATTTGTTAAACAATGGGCATGTGAAGTTGGGTACTGGGGCATATACCAACGATGAAATTAGAAATAAATTGTATTTCTCTCTGCACAGGTGTTACACTTACCTCTTCCTCACTAAAGCACAGGCGTCTCTCTCCTGCGCATGCGAGCAGTTCTGATGCTGGGCGTGCCTCTGTTTCCAAGCTTTATCAACTCTGTCTATGATGCTGGCCAATCAGAAAATAGCCTCTTAACCAGCCCTGTCTATTTAGCTAGCTCTCAGACTCCATTTTGTGTTCGTGCAACAAGTCGTGTCTCCTTTGGGTCTCCATTGTGCCGAGCTCTTAGTTCTGTCAACTAGTTCCTGTACACATGCTGCTTAATTCAGTGTTTCCTGTGTCCAGCTCCTATGTTAACCCCTCGTTGTCCAGTCTGTTGGTTCCTAGCCAACTTCCTGTGCTGTTCCTGTGTTCCTGTCTGCCTATGGTTATCCCTGCTTCTCCTGTGCCTCCTGCTGTTCCTGTGTCTCCTGTGTTCCCTGTGCCCACAGTGGACCCTCTGTCATTGCCATCTGTCTCTTGGATCCCTGGCTATTGACCCCTGGCGTCTGACCTGACCTCTCTTGCTGGGTGCCTGTCTCGACGCAGGCTTTTCCTGACTATCCTTCTGCTTTGTTAATTGGTACCGTGCTTGCCCACCTTGGTGTGCCCAAGGACCGCCACCTGGCTGTAACCTGCAGCACAACATCCTCACCATCAGAGGCTCTGGAGAAAACCTGGTTACTGCTTAGACTCTGCGCCTTGGCCCTTCTTAAGGCTCACACCACCTCCATACGCCCCCTAGTGGTCCTGTCTCTTGTGACAACAGGATTGTCAAGTGGCACTGTTAGGTGGACTGATTTCCTGCGTGACTGTGACTTCAAGGTTCCAGTAATAACTTGTGTCTCTCAAAAAAGTGAGCACCTAGGACTAAGCCTCCATTAATATTACCACTATATCCATTCTCCAATATTAATCCTCCATTAATATTACCACCATTAAGAAACCACTAAGAACAATTCCTGGTTAATTGTTTAACTAACTGACAACTCCTGAGACCAATGATTAGCAATTATTTTCCAATAATATCTACTAATGCCATGTTCCTCAGGTTTATGTGCATCTAGTAGATCCTAGATTTTTTGTTATGTAGGCTCTGACTCCATTTTACCATGTTTCTTTAGGCAATGTCCAATATTGAATATAATTTTGCCAAGTCCATTTACAGGCTTGTAAGTATCACTCACATGAAAAGGGCCTGCAGGCTACATTCATGCTAGCAAAACCCCACTTTCCGGCAGGTACATATTGCTGCAAAGATTAGTGTGTAGGACAAGGCATTTGTGCAACCAATGTGGTGTATGCTGCAGCATCTGATGCATCATAGAAATAATTATTCTAAATGCCTGCCAAGAGAAACTTTTCCATTTGGTTTTAACAAATGCTGAATTTCTCAAATGTCTTTAGATTGGAATATTGGTGTAATGTTGCACAAGTAAATGTTTTTAGATCAGTGGTGGCCAACCGGTGGCCCAAGAAAATTTTGGTGCTCCGCGGCTCTGTCCCCCGTATGGACACAACCCGCCCACTCTCCCATCGCAGGCTCAGACCTGCTTGCTAAACATCCTGGGGGAACAGTAGCACAGGGCTGTGGACACAACTTTTGTTGCATCCATGTCCGCCCTAGAATTTAGAAAGCAGGTCTGAGCCTGCGATGGGAGAGTTGTTCTGGTATCATCACGTCACTCTGGGGGAAGTTTCTTCCCCTTTGAGTGACACACGGCTCCCTACGCATGAGCGGTCCAAGTTCTGTGAATTAAGTGGCCCATAAGGTCAGAATGGTTGGTGACCACTGCTTTAGATTGTATATTTTGTCAATACCATTAATGTTTTTTTTTTATCTTGTCTTCTTTGCTAATGCCATCTAAACTTCTGTATCTGTCCAGTAATTTTTTTTTTCTTGTCTTCTTAGATCACTGCTGCCTCCAGTATCTCTGACAGTGAACCCCCTTGGCCTGTATGTCATGTCAGTGTTCATTGTGAAGTCCATTCATCACCTTGCGTAACATGTCATTGCGGTCAGTAATAATGTTCTATGCATCTCATATAACACAACTATTGCTCAGCCTGTCAGACAGAAATCAGGCCTGTAACATATCTGAAATAATGCCTATGTGCTTGTTTCCATTTCCTCAGTGGAAACTTACAACATCGTATCAACACCTTGTTCAGTGGTGCTGACAGCCCGTCTGCAACCTGTCACCTCAAACTAGCAAGCCCGGTTTGTCTTAAGCTACAGAAAATTCCTGCAAAGAAATATAAGTATACTGTATTTACAGATGTGGAATGTAAACCATAAATTTGTACACGTATATTTAAAGTGAAGTTTAAAAATACAGCTACAAATGTAGAGTAGTGAACATGAAACAAATATCGTGTTTACATATGTGATATCATTATTTCATTATTCACATATAAGTGTGTGTATGTATTTATATTTATTTTTATATATATATACATATATTTTAAAGTACACATTTGAACGGGGAAAAGTTTATTATTCAAAATCATGACTTTTTCACTTTATTGATACTCTCTGGTGACATCTCACCCAACCCTGGTCC
>NC_092865.1:69386172-69387376 GCF_032062135.1 Pyxicephalus adspersus | reverse complement strand
TAATAATAATAATAATAATGACTACAGGTAAAGGTGTACTTTTATTAAAACACAAGCAATACAGTTCTTTTTAAATATATATTCAAAGATATCAAATGATTAAAAAAAAGGAATCAAAGGCTCTATACGCTGCTAGTACCCCTTTTGAAAGAAATTACTTCTTGTAGGTATTCTGCATTAATCCAAGGCAGCTTCTGGCTTTGACATCAACATTTCTAACCACTTTTCCTTGCAAGATTACTTAAGTTGCAAGATGTGGGTTCCATTGCCTTTTCAAATCCCCAAAGAGTATTTTAGAGATATTCAAATCAGGGATTTAACTGGGCCAGTCCTAAATATTTAACTTCTACTTTCATGGTAGATATTGGCCCACTGGGCCGACTGCATGTATGGCTGGAGTGTACATTGAAGTTCAGAGCCTTAGGTGCCATCTGGTGATCACCAGAACAACTCGTAAGGTTGCAGTTCTCTGACACTCTGCCCGTGCATATGGCAGCTGACCAAGAGAACAGTATGGTACCAAATCAACAACAAACTTGTAAATATGGACAGTCCACATAGGGACAGGCAGCAAACAAACAAAGTGAGAGAAACAGGAATGCTCGGACAATGTATCGCTGATTGTAGATACTTGAATTTTGATACCAATAGTTGCAAGTGCTGAATTTGCAGGGCCAGCCAATTCTTGACAAATTAGCGGTCATTCTATATATGCCTCCTGATTTCAAACAATTTATCTCTTGTGCCCTTGGCAAGGAGCACTATCCACTCCATTCAAGGTAGCTTTTCTAAGCAGTGCTTTTATGATAGCCAGAGCTAAGGATAAGACGCTCCACATTTGGTTTTAATGGCACATTGCCCCACATACATTCTCATATACTCAATACATCCACCAAATTGGCTCTTTGCCTTCACACTGCCTTGACAGTTTTCCTATTGAAAATGTTACGCTAATGTAATACAATCTAATTTAGATTCCAATTAGACCCTTATCTAGGCATGTATATCTAGGTGGTTAGGGTGGAGGGGTCAATAAATGTGCTGTCCCCATCGTCTTGTGCTAGCTGCCTTCCACCTCCGGAGGAGTACCTTGCTTAAGGGGTAGCAAAGGGTCTCATCACCACATATAATGCCCCAAGAAGACGTTGGAGGATTATTAGAAGGGAATTTTAGTGGATTCTGGAAGCCCCTTGTATTCATGTGA
>NC_092865.1:69332046-69385791 GCF_032062135.1 Pyxicephalus adspersus | reverse complement strand
AATTGCAAGTGTGTACGCAGCTTTACCCATTCTCAAAAAAAGTTTAAACAAAAACGTTAACACATACTTTTACCCTCTGACAATACATTTTGTTAATGCCATTTGAGTAAATCCACATCAATTATATTATCCAGTGACATAAATCCATGTCAGTCATATAATCCAAGATGTCTAGCAATGTACTTCCATGTCAATCACCCAATTTGATTACACGCCAAACTTCCTTGCCAAATTCACTGTGGAAAGAGCGTAATCTCTTAATTGACATAACTGACCAAATCTTGGCAGTTTGAATTGCTGAGAGCAATGTCATTAATACAGTAAGCAATGCTTATTAACTCGCAACATTCCTGGCAGGATATAACAAAACATTTTCAACTGTATATTTAAAAGACCAACAGAGACAAAACAACAGAAATTCATTGTTAGACTTTCATAAAAATAAGTAATACTTTCTCCCTTTGCACAGTGTTTTGTACAAATACCCGTGGTGATTTTTTTTACAGTTGCAAGAAAAGTTTGCTTTAATTTTTAGAAGAGTCAAACTTTTTTTTTTAAATAAATTGTATTAAAAGCACTTCATAAGTTTATTACTTTGTGCAACAAGTTTAAAAGGCTAAAAAGTAAATCTTTGTGACCTATGTTTGTTGCCAAAAAAGAAACAATAAGAAAAGAATCAGAATGAAATAAACATTTTATTACTCAAGACTAACAAAGCATTTAATAAGTGCTGCAAAAAGGAAATCAAGTTGGCAAAAACTCAAAATGAAATGTGGGTTGCTAAAGAGGGTTAGACTAGGTTTGAAATAAAATGATGGTAAAAAGTATGACAAACCTCAGACGTGATGATAGAAAATGTACTAAATGTCTTCTTTTGTATAAAGAGGAACATGGAGGAACAGATGTGGAGTTTTATGTTGACGATAGTACAATGGAAAATGCACTTAAAAAAATCTGCTGGCTGAGAGAGGAATCACTTGTTATAATGCACAATTGTTCACATTATGGTAGACTAACCTATTGTTGTTCTTTCTTTCAGTGCTGACTTTCATCGTTTTATCACTGCCACCACCTTCTCTACAACTTCTTCTAGACCAACTTATTCTTACTTTAGGACTGTATGGCAATTGATGATTGATGCACACATGCATGCTAAAGTTACTTTATACCAGCACACAGCTCTGTGAGTATGTACACTGCACTGTGCATGTATAGCAGGTAGTGTACCCACAAACACATCTGCTAGGGAAAATAAATAGAAGTTTTTTTGTCAAAGACATGTAGGATTTTTCTACCAATGGGCCTGATTTATTAAAGCTCTCTAAGACTGGAGAGGATACACTTTCAGCAGTGAAGCTGGGTGATCCAGCAAACCAGGATTAAGAACATTTGTTAACAAAAAGCAAATTACTTTTAGATTTTATTCTAAAAGAACACAATATTTAGGACTGGTAAGTCTTATATAATAAAGCTCTCCAAGGCTGGAGAGGATACACTTTCATCAGTGAAGCCGGGTGATCTAGCAAACCTGGAATGGATCTGGTCCAGGACTGAAAATATTTGCTAACAAACAGCTAATGACTTTTAGGAAATCCATTCCAGGTTTGTTGGATCACCCAGCTTCACTGCTGAAAGTGTACCCTCCCCAGCCTCGGAGAGCTTTAATAAATCAGACCCAATGGCCCTGATTTATTAAAGTTGTCCAAGGCTGGAGAGAATACAGTTTCATCAGTGAAGCTGAGTAATTGAGCAAACCTGGAATAGATTTCCTAAAATCAAGCTATTTGTTAGATATTTGTTAGCAAATGTTTTCAATCCTAGGCCAGATCCATTCTAGGTTTGCTGGATCACCCAGCTTCACTGCTGAAAGTGTATCCTCCCCAGCCTCGGAGAACTTTAATAAATCAAGCCCAATATCTCTACCTCCTAGTTTTTTTCTGATCCACTTTTAAAATAGCTGATATCTGATCAGAAAATAAATAAGGCTGTAAGTATTTTATCCACACAGTGTTCATCCATTTTATTTAAAGAATTGTGATCAAATCTTCATCCTCATAATCTTCGTACTTGCATTGCCAAGTTGGCTTCCATGGAACCCTAATGTTCCTCCAGAGGTTGCAAGGGGGTTCTTGAGAAGTTGCTAATTGACCTCCATGATGGTAGGGTCTTTATAGTTCTGGGTCCAACACCATTTGGAAGAGCCTGCTACACAACACCAAACATGTTTTTAGTTGTCTGACAACTATGGTGACATTTTGACCACCATAGTGATGAGGAGCATTCTAACCACTGGCCGCCAATGTAAAGGAATTTTTCTTACCATCAAGTTAGTTTTAACTGGGGTTTCCTGAACTTAAAGTTCTGGTATGGCTTCCTCGGGACCATAGAGTTTGATAAAGGCTAGTGGCATAGGTGATATTCCCTAATGACCAATATTCTTAAATGATTTATATACCTGATTTATTAAAGCTTTCCAAGACTGTAGAAGATTGACTATCATTAAATAACCTGGGTGATCCAGTAGACTTGGAATAGATTTCATAAAAGTCATTTGCTATTTGTTGGAAAATGTTTTAAATTCTGGACCTGATCCATTCCGGGTTTGCTGGATCATCCAGGCTCGCCTATGATAGTCTATCTCCTCCAGTCTTCAAGGTTTTTATTAGGCCCATTTTGTAGAGATTACTAAATCACAAAAGGGGCTGCAAAGTTTATGGAGTTTTTGGAGTCACCCTAGATACCATCTCATAATGCTCCCCCCCACCTCATTTAACCACCTTTTTTAGGGACTCCCACAGATCCTAGTTTTGGACAACTGTTATTATATGTAGGCCATTTAATTAACTATATATTTTGATTACTTCAAATCCTGTATATTAATAAAATCAAAAACATACATATACAATCATATACATATATTTCCTAATATAAAAAATAATTTAAAAGCAACAAAAATAGTTAATTTGAGATGAAAATTATTTTGAACATGAGGTTACTGTTTCACTTTATTCATTTTTGTGTTTGCATATGAAGCAGATTTATCAGTGTTGGAAAAAATAAGTCATGTCATATTTGAGTTCTCCAGAGTCTATTGTAAAATGGAAATGTTCAATCTGTCTCTTACTTATTAGTTTACAAAAAGAGTTTCCAGCCATAACGAACTGCAATGCATTGAAAATTGTATTAATAGCAAAGCTAATGCAGCTGACTTAACTTCAATATGAAAAGCCATGTATTTATTTTGTGCCTGGCTTGCTCGCACTTTTATAGCAATAATGTTTTGGCTGGTAGTTCGGGAGATGTTCTTGTATATATATATACATATCTATATATATACATTTCAAGCCATATCTGTGGAAGTTATGAACACAAATGTGAAAGGGGCTTAAAAACATTAGGAATAATTCAGATACCAAAGAAAATTACATTTAAGCCTCAGAATATCAATATCTATGGTGAAAAGCCATTTTTAAAAAAATTGAATGATAATTTCCTTGTAATTCTGAGTTTCATAGAATTAAATAAAGAAAACACAGTCCAAGCAAGTCAATTAATTTCCTAACTGGGAAATCTTCGGTAAAGTGATTCATTAGGGTGATTCAGGATAAAACAATACATATCTGTGCCTTCAAATCCCCCCACAGTTATTGTCCCACTTAACTTTTTGGCCTGGTAAAAAAAAATACTCCCCCAGCCGCTCTATCCGCTCCTCCAATGACCTACTAATGACTTCCTCACTCATTACTTCATCACACGCATGGCACCAAGACTTTTATAGGGCTGCCCCAACTCTCTGGAATGATCTTTCTCATTTAAATCTTTCTTGATGGTTTCCAGTGACAAATAGTGACAGATAAATGGACGAGGGCTGTAAACACAGCGCCTGTTCTGTTCTATGGTCGGGAGAGGACGGGTAAGGAAGTGCCACCGCCCTATGCTCTCTTGCCTTGACTAGTATAGGAGCCATTCTTGATTCATGAATCTGTCCTGATGGATGAATGAATGACGTCAGGCGGCCACTGTACACATGTCAGGTTCTTCCCGGAGACTAGCATGGGGGAGGTAGGTCTATACAGAAAGTTTGTAACATAAAGCAAACAAAACATCTGCTTCTCCAGCCAACTAACTATGGCTACCCAAGAGGAAGTGGACCTAAGGTGGGAAGAATATTCCCATGCAAAGCTTTACAAAGCCATATTAATAATGTGCTATGTGGGTTAGTTGCTACACTGATGTGTCTTCAAACCTAGGTGTTTTCCTTGAAGAAGAGAGAGTTGGCCTCTGATACATGTAAGTTGTGTTTCCTATTAGACAATAAATTGTTGACACTTTCACAATGTGGTTTGGCACTCCACTGTATATCGGTTTGTTGAGTCTAGCTTGAGACCCAATGTTAGGGTACACAAGATGTGATTAGCCTCTTAAAAGCGACTGTGCTGTGAAGATTGTGCTTTTAAAATTTGAGACTTAAATATAAAGAGGAACTAAACCCAAAAGTGCCTAAAACAAAAAAAAAAATCTACTTATCTTAAATCCCGCAGGGCATTCTGATCCAACCAGAGGTCTCGTCCGTCGGGTCCCGCATCGTCCCAGCATCTGTCTGCGAACCAGTGCACCGGGCATCGCCATCTTCTCTTCTTTCGGCGCAAGGTCGGGTGATGTAGAATAGAAAAAAACTTTTGCACATGCATGAGATGGGCAAATTTTTTTTTCCCACGAAAAGGCTCTTTTGGGCATGCGCAAAAGGAGCAACCAAGAGCCTAGGCGATCGAGAAGTAGGGGCGGTGCTGCATCCTTTTTTTTTTAAAAAAGTTTGGGTGTTGCACTTAAAAAAAAAAAACAACAGATTTTTTACTTAATATAAAAGAATTGTCTACCCTTTATGCAAAGTGAAATTTCTGAGTTTAGGTATGCTTTAATGTTTTGGCACGTCTGTCATTTTAAAAATGAACTCTAATAATCCAGCAAATATAAAGAAAGACAGACTCCGACAGACGTGTGATTCACATGTTATTAGGGAATTTGATTCATAACTAATAAGTCAAGCTTTAAAAAAAAAAAAGGGGGTAAAAGGTAAAAAAAATATTAAATGTTTTAAGGTCTTCTGCTAAATTCACAAATTCCTCCAGTTGTTGGTACACGTCACAAGTTCCAGTTGGTCATATTTATTTTAAAGTAGAAAACTGTTAATAATCTTACATCACAGCTCTGTGATAGGTCAACACACATCTCAATTTTTATCCTGACCCCTTCCAAGTTAGGAATGTAATTATAATCTATTTAAAAAGAAAATCTGAACCCTTGATAAAAGATCCATCCCATTCAAGTTTCTCCTGCTTGCTTCCAGCCAGTTTAAATTCTACAACATGGTAATTACTTTGTCTCATTGTTCCATATTGACTGTTTCAAGCAAAACGGCAAACAAAATCTTGGAATGTGCCCAAATATTCCAAAAGTAGAACATTTTATGTTTTTCAAATGTATTGAGGTGCTTCTTTACAAAAGTCACAGTTTTAGGTTGAAAATATTTAATGGCTGAAACTTGACACATAATATTAGCTTTCTGGGGCTGTTTTAAAAATGGTTTAAACTTTCCAAAAATTGACTTATCCTAGAACATACACTGAATGTGAACAATGTCCTACTTAGAATTATCTAAATCAGCCACATGGAATGTGAAGATTGAACAATTTGTTCCTGGCTGGCAGATGCAAGCATTCACCTTTATTTCCTGCAGCCTTTAGCATGGCAGCCAACTAATCCATCTCTTTACGCTATCTTTGGTTCCTTAGCTTCTAGATGTTAGTTGCTAATTATCAGTATTTGTCACAGTAAACTTTTTTTTACAAAGATTTTTTAGCAACCATGGCTATTTCAATGTCTTCTTTTAAAGGTTATTTTTGTAATTGTTTAAAAAGTTAAAAAGTTAATTTTCCTTAGCAAACCAACAGGCTGTAAAGGTTAGTGCAGTTTAAGGTTTGCATTTGTTAAATGTTTTTTTCGATAAGTTTTAATTTTACAAACTCTTGTACTTTCTGTCATAGGCTTTCAAATTCTTCCATCACTTTAACAATTTCATCACTATTCTTCTTTTTGGTAACAGTTGATCAACAAAACATCAATCAACAAAGTGTTATCAACAATTGTATAGTACAATGTCTCTACAAAATATTATATGGTAATGATTTTGTCCTCCTAATGAACAAAACACACTCTTCCTGGATCTCCAATAATGTACAAAATATTGAGAAAAAACACATATTAATAATAAATTAATAATTAATAATAAAATTAGTTCACAGGTTCTAGGTAGTAGTAAGGTGTGAACGTATAAAGAATAAATACAGCATTGGGATGTCATAGTCACATGTATGATAGCACGGTCACGATTACTCTGTTATATTAGCCAATGTTATTTAGTACTTGCTCATCAAAGGTGCTCTGTCAGTTCTTGTTTTGAAGCCTCATGTAATATTTCGATGATAAAGTGGTTATTGAAGACCAAAAAAAAAAATATGGAGGCCCATCTCAAAACATCAGAGATCAAAATACCACACCCAGAATGAAACTTGCTCACCTATGGGAGTTTCCAGAAGAAAGAACCAGCTGCTGAAGTGTCAGTCCTAATCCTTACCAAAATACTCCCTTCCAAGTCCATATACACTTTCCTCTGAGCCCTAATGAAGTGGCAAGGATAAGTTTCCAAAATGTATTACATTTCTTCTCTGTTTTTACATTTAAAAAATTGTATATGGACGTCAGCATTACAAAATGGCATTTTCTTTGCGTTTTTCCTGAAAATAATTTCTATTTCTAGTTTTCGTTTATTGTGGCCATAGAAGCTCTTTGTTGATAACCTATATATATATATATATATATATATATACATATAGACTCCACAGACAAATAAATGAGAAAAAAAAATGTTTAGGAATCCAGTATCATCCATTCTCTCCCTCATTTAAGCCGGTTTTGCAATTTTAAAGATTTGTGTATAAGTGGAAAAACATGTGACAGTATCAAAAGCCTGCTTGGAGTACAACATAGTTAAGTAGTGTAATGCACCTGGGCACACAAACCACAGCCAATAATTTTTTTATCAAGCTTTATTGTTGGCATAAAACAAGACACCTCTTCCCACAGCACCTCTTCCCGCAGCACCCCTGTGACATGCCCTACTTTGCACATCCACAGGAGTGCTGAGAACAAGACTTGTTAACTCTCTGTTCACGTCCATAGGGATGCTGGGGATGCCGCCTGGCTGAACAGTAGTTCCGCTAGAACAGATCCCTTTGCCTGCAGGGAGAGACACACTGCGAGCAGGGCAGCAGCCTCGGCCATGCTGCCTGCTGCAGCGGCATCCCCCTCTGCGGCTGTGATCCCCAGAGACGCTGCGGGCTCGCTGGACAGGTAAGTTCCCAAAACTTTAATATTTTGTCTGGTCACTTGACACATTGGGACTGATTTATTAAAGCTCTCCAAGGCTGGAAAGTATACACCTTCATCTGGGTGATCCAGCAAACCTGGGATGGATCTGGTCCAGGATTAAAAACATTTGCTAAAAAATAAGAAATTACTTTTAAGAAATCCATCCCACGTTTGCTGGATCACCCAGCTTCAATCATGAAAGTGTATTCTATTGACTGGATGCACCGGAAGATGTAAATCTTCCAGAACATGCCAATTTAAAAGACATAGATGACTACAACACATATTTAGTTTTTCACTAAATTTATTGTCAGTTTTTTACAACAATATCAAAATTATTACAGGAATCCTCCGTTTATATTTCATACTGATTGTACACGCTAATTTAGGTAAAGCTTTCCTAGCATAGGAGCTTCCATTGATTACCTGAAAACTATAGTGGCTACTCTGCTTGACTCACAGGCACTACGTAGTTGACTCACTGCTAGTTTAGTGGAACTTCTACAGGCTACAAATGAGATCTTCTCCCACAAACAGCTGGATACTTTGTCAGCAGTAAGGAGTTATTGATTGTAGTTTATATGCCTCATGAAAAGTTCAATATATATGATTTGAGGAATTCTAATGCCAAGCCAGTCATTTCGGGTGCTCATCATAAATGATAAAAATGTTTTTACATGCTAAATCAGTGTTTCCCAATTAGGGTTCCTCCAGAGTTTGGTGGGGGATCCTTGAGTAATGAGCAGTTTGTGACCCTCAGGTCAGTTTAACAGACACCAATGACCTTTTTGGCTATCTATAAGGGTGGAATTCTTCCCATTGACCATTGTGCTAATGTATTGTGAGCTGTGGATAAAGTAATTATAGCTGGGCTCCCTGAAGACCTGAAAGTTATTTCAAAAGGGTTCCTTCATTGTAACAATGTAAAGAAACACTGTGCTAAAGTATAGAGCACATGGTCATGTTGATTAGACAGCTTAGTGATTTTGTTTTGTGGATCCAGAACATATACCCAAAGCCATGTTATTATATACATTAATGGACAATACAATGCAATACTTACATCAGCATTATTTAAATTGCTACATATTTGGTTTATTGCTGTTGGTGCATTAGTGGCCATATATACTATAATATATATTATCTAACATATAGCGTACTTGTACTGCTGCACATAGCATATAGTTCTAATATAGCCAGATTAGCAGAGCATTATTGCTTCTACAGGCTAAAACCTAGTATGCAAGAAAAATATGTGTAATTGTATATATGTTTTGTGTGATATATACAAAAGCTTATTTGACCTTTGTAATTGCGTAAGATTATTCTATTCCCACTACAAAAGAGGAAGGTGGGTGTATCCTTTCCTTGGCTAATATAGCTGTGGGTGTTTAATCTCATCTTCTACATCAATATAATAAGATAGGAGTAATACAACAGGTCTATTAATAGAAATATTATATGCAGAAACAATAGATGTATAGTAAATAATAATAATATTACATGGTAAATAAAGCGCACTACAATGCATAGTAATGTCTTATTATTTGCTGTGGTGTACTACAACACTTTTTTGTTGTAGCTGCATTGCTCTAGTGCTTTATTGTGCCATTCAAAAAGAGCCACAACATGCTAATGCACATAGTATGCATTTATGTGCACATTACCACAGTGGGAAAAAAGGTCAACTTAAGTCCCACATCAAGAAACCACTGTGGTATTCCACGCAGTCATGCAAACATTTTGTTTAATTATTCCAGAAGTTTAATTGCACCATGTTTTGGGTCTACACAAGGTCTCAAAACATATTTACACACATTTGCATATAAGAAGTGAAAAGCAACCCATAACGGCCCAATTGTTTTTTTTTTTATCTGTGCTGTAAAGCTTCTGTAACAGTATGAATGCATTTGGTCCTGAATTTCCTCTATGCATACAATGGTACCAGTTTCCCGATGCTTAGAGCAACCACTGGCGGATTATTAACACAAGGTATGCAGTGTGGACTAACTTAATTCATATTTAGGGGATTTCGTCCTATGTTTTATCCTATGATATCAAGACAAGGTTTATCAGGACAGAAATACAGACTACAAAAAATAAAAAAAAACCCAGCTATTCTAAACCATTCTTTACTCTATTCTTGGTCCCCACTTGGTCATCATGCCTTTAGGAAAAAGAGGTAAAGCACATGGAGATCCAACAACAAGCATTAGGCAATCCTGTTGTATGTAGTATTAGTGCAAATTCATTTTTCAAACCATTTAGGTCCTCGGGGACCAGTTTAAAATCTTCCCATGCAAAGGTGGAATGTGCATTTTCAGGATAAACTAAGAATTGCAAGCCTCTAAAGTTCAATAACCACCCTAAACGTTTATCATGTTCCTGTCCAGGTTCCTTTTTTTCCCAGCTTGAACAGAAAGCAGCCTTAATGAAATGATGGCTGTACATCAAAATGCAACATCATAGCAATTACGGTGAGCTGGGAAGGCTAATTCACCAGAAATGATGTTCCTTTTTTTGCATAAAGTTAAATATTCCCAGTGTTTTTATGTGATGTACCCAGGATGGAGGGATATAATACATAGATAAGAAAATCGTATCTGATCTAATAGGGAGTCTTTCCTTAAGGGAGCAGTGATAGTGTCATGCACTATAAAAATCTATACGTTTTTCTTTACAGCCTCAGTGTTCAGGCACAGTTCAGGCATGCTTAGAAGGCAATGTTAAAAGCATATAATAGTATCTGTCCTGGAATGTAAGACCAAGGGATAAATGTTTGTTTTCTTCAATGCACAGCTTCAGTGGCTGCAATCCTCAAACCACTATTTATTGTATTGTCTATACTCTACAGACCCAAGTGCTAAAGCAGTACACCTTTCCCTAATGCCTCAACTTAGCTGTCTCCATCATTGTTTCAAAACACAAATACAATCAACCTCTTAAGAACTGCCCACAGTTCTAGCCTACTTTAATGAGTATTTCTGTGAAACCATTGGACTGGTATTATAATTAGGCACATGCATTTGGGTGTTGTCTTGGGTGCCAAAAGGATGGCATCTATAGGATCTAGTAAAACACATCACGTTGTGGTTAAGACAATCACATCCAATGGACAGCATGCTTCTGGTGAAGCTCATTCATGGAGAGGTACCCTGATGAATTATCAGAAACATTTGATATAGGTTTAACTTCATGAAACACCAAGGCAGAGGTGGAGCAAGCACCCGGTGAAACTTGTTCATTTTCTTCTCCTTCAATCACTTCTGTAGTTACTGCTAAGGTTGAAGAACATTCTTCATTTTTTATGTCTTCCTCAACAAGTAATGGAAACTGCATGGTTCTTTGTGGAGAATCCAGCTCAAACGACTTATTGTTGAAGCCGAGGCCTGCTATGGATAATGGGGCACAGAGGTAGTCAGCATGAAAAAGTGGCATATCTTCAGTTGGTGATGGCAAACATTCATGGCATGTTACTGATTGCAAGCCTTGGTGGTCCACATGGTCATAAGAAAGACAGTTAGGGTTGAAGTAACCTTTGTTGGAGACACTTGTACCAAAGTGTATGCTCTTTGCAGTCTGAGTTTCTAGTGCGTGATCAAACAAAGATTTTGGATGGTCCTCCTTATTCCAGTTAACATCAAGAGGAGAAATATCAAGAGGGCATGGGTCTGGAATAAATGAGGAGAATGGGAAAGGAGAGGACAACCATTTCTGTAAAGATAGGAGAATAGTTATTTTATATTTGATCTGTTAATTTTTTTTTGCATATAGAACTTCATTATAAATTAGCATCGGCATTATGGCATTTATTACACTAAAATAAAGCAAGGCAGGCTATGATGTAGGGCTTCAGATATAAATGCTGAGATAGTCCATGCATGTGTGATATCACGGATTCAAGAGGGGAGTCATTTGCCCAAGCTTAATTAAACCTCTGGAAGATCTTTTTTTATGAAATGTGTTTACATAAACAGCAAGATTTAAAAGCATGTATGCTGCTTCTAATAGGAGTAAGGAGCAGGAGGTTATCTTTCTAGCTCAGTGTTTCACCACCTTTTTAACATGGGGAGACCCTCAAAATAACTTTCAGTTCTTCAGGGAACCCCTGCAATAATTAATATCTCCACAAATCACAGTACATTAGCTCTGTGGTCAGTTGGAAGAATTCCACTTATATAGCTGGTCAGTTGGAAGAATGCCACCCTTACAACCTCTGAAGGAATCCTAGGGTACCATAAAATAGGTACCATATAAACCATAGCCTATTGCTATTTCCCTTGAGACTCTTTGGAAAATGTCCAAATGTTGGACCAGAGGCTTATGTTCATTAAGGTATACACAAATGACTTGAAATGGTAGGGAAAACATTGTTGTACTATTTCAGAAGTAATTTGTATTGCTAACTACTACTACTAATGTTTACATTACATTAATCAATGAATCTCTTGGTAAAAATCATTACAATGCACAGAATACAAGAGTTTATATTGCTTATAACATCTTTTCAAATGATATCACCCCTGTCTTGGATCTGTTGTTTTTGGAAATGAGAATTAGCTTTATGGTGTTCTTTAAAGTAGATGGACATTGGTGAAGAAGATATCTGCAACAAGGTGTTGATGTAGTCCTGGGTGTAGGTTATGGTAAAAAGGACACAAGAAATCCAATACTGAAGCTAGCAGCATCAGGCTCCCACTACTGGATGTAATTTACCAATCCATGACTGTATTTATACCTGAAAGTTTCCTTTATAATCAGACATTAAAGGGTCAAAGAATGATGAAGGGTTTGGTACTCCAATCCAAATGATTTTCTTAACTCTGCAAGAAAAGATTTATGGGACATGTCAGTTATGAGAGCTGTATAACAAATTCTATATACCAAACTCAAAGCCTTATATACAATATATATGTATATCCAAACTTAACCTCTCTAGCGGTTTATTTCTTTCCGGTTTTATATGTCTAAAAGCGTTTTTCATGAAGATTTATTTTACAGTATGATATAATAGTATAAGTATAATAAAGTTTGAAACACAAAATCATGTAAAAATAATAAACTGAGTAAATTAAAAAATCTTTATATTTAAAAATACACATTATACTCATACTAATATATATCCTGTAATATAAAGGTTCTTGAAAACAAAGTACTGCTTTTACACATATAAATCCAATGTATTGCATTCAATACAGTTATTTTGTATTGAATGCAATACAAATAGATTTTGAATTTCACACACGCACCAACGTCACCGGGAACTCCCCGATAACTCATCGGATGCAGAAGCCGGCCGGAAGAAGAAGAAAGAAGTCGGAGATCGCGACAATGGACGATGCGAGACGCTGGCAGATCAGGTAAGGCTTTATTTACTATTACCTCCCATAGGATTACCGCTTTTAGCAACTTTTTTCTAACCCGAATCACACTCGGTGTTACCTCTAGGGAGGTTAAAGAAGGAAAACCTCTGTTAGGTTGGTATCCCTGCTGGGTAGAATTGCCCCCCCCTACTTTGGCCTCATGACTGGTTGTCTGTGGAACAGAAGATGATGGGAACTACTGTACATATTTATAAAATTAAGGAGTGAGAACAGATAGGAAATCTTTTGACGTAGACATCTGTTATGATGAAAACTATATTGGAAGGCTGTTCCACTCACGTTAGAGAGATTTTACTCCTCTTCCTAAATAGCAGTCACTATAAGGGTCATGCAACATGTAAGTTTAGTTTACTTGCAGCTATTCTTTTTTGTATTTGACTTTATTTCTGGGGAAGAGTACAGTTACGTTGTTTTCCAGTTGAGGATGTAGGGGTAGATTTCCCTAATAAGCACAGCAAAAAGCTGACAGGTTTTAAACCTTTCTTACTCTTAAATAAAAAATCATCTATCCTCCAAACTCCAAATTCCTCTATACCGGAATCCAGCTACTATTAGAATGAATACACTACTCTTGAGATCAGGCAATAACTGAAGTTGGTGGACTGATATCATATTTATGCAGTCTTAGATTTAATAATATATATTTTCTATAATAGAGCAAACCATGTTCTAGCATAGAACAAGCCAATGTCTTCCCATGTACCTTTTCTGGTTGAAGATGATCAGCATTACTAAAAACAAGGCTACCACCACCATAGTCGTTATCAACGGTGTGACAATGGCAACGTGCTCTAGAGAGAGAAGGAGAGAATTCAGTGAATACAAAATATACTTTAATCAATAGATTTTATGATTATCATAAGTTCACAATATATGAATTAAGTTCAATCTGTGAGAGGGAAATGTTGGTTGTCATTTCTGAGCTGCTAATTAATGGGACAAGTAGTTGACTGGTGTGCTACTTTTAGTGTCAGTGACCTGAAATGACTTTACAGTTCAGCATTCAAGTGAAAAGTCAGATATCCTTCTCTACTGTGCATGATATTGGACTATTAAACTCCAGACGGAATGATAGCCAGGCAGCTAACATTTTCCAAAGGATAGATCAGCAATGGAAAACTTCTTTCTTCTATCATAAAGTTTCCTACAAACTCCCACAAATTGTATATTTAGCTGACCAAAAGAAGAGGGTTTACTGTTAGGATTTACTTTATCTCTCCTGTGGTATATTTATTATTGTTTTTACAGCTGAACTTCAGGAAAACTTTCCATTGTAGTAAAATCTAAAGTATAAGGATTAGGCACTTGCTTATGTCTAGTATTTTTTTAAATTCTACTTTTATTTATCTTATCCTATGCTCCCCCGCAGACTTCCCTGAAGTAACTGGTCTGCTGCACCCTGTTCCAGAAGCCCACCGGGCTAGGTGGGGGGAAGCTGTAACCAGGTGGTCAAAAAAATGGCCAGGGCAACACAATAAATTTAGTTGTTTTTGACATTGGCATTCAGTACCCATAGTGTGGCAGTTTGCTACTGCTACCCTATGATTGGTTTAGCTTTGTAATGCCTGTCCCCTTAGTATGCACCTTTTTTGTAGCAAGCTTACAGTTAGAGCTCGCAGCTTGTCACAACTGCTACTAGATGGGGAGTGGAAAAGATAGAAAGTACAAGTCCACTTTCCTCTGCCAGCAGAGCTTAACAGCTTCCTGAACTCTCTGACTGCTCTCTACACAATGACAAGAGTAAGTGTTTGTCTGACAACTGGGTGGCTACTTAAAACTGCATGGTGCTGTGCCAAGCTAAAAAAGGCCTGGGGAGAACACTGCTCTACAATGCAAGACCCATAGACCTGGCCTGCAGGTGGAGAATGCCGAGGGCCGGCCCATAACTTGAATTCGGGGGAAAGAAGGGAAACCAGGGAGGTAAGGGTGAGATGAACAAATTTTTAACCTTTGCAGTATCAAGCTAGCCCCATTGCGAGGGAAAGTTTTCTTTGCATTATCATTGCATTATCAAATTTTAATGGTTTCAAAATGTGAAACCATAGTGAAAATTACATGAACACGCCTATATAAGATTTAGTGATTAAATATATTAAATATTAATATTAATATAATTTAAATATACTTAATTTTTGGCTAATCATTATAAATATGTGGATATGACATATCATTACATTGCATTTTCCATCTGCACAATTCTTAGATTCTCCTCTTAATTATAAGGAGTCAGTTTTAATTAATTGATAATTAGTTAAATGGTAATTAAAATTAATTATCGCACCTGGGAGTCAAGATATATATATATATATATATATATATATATATATATATATATATATATATATACACACACACAGCATCAGGGCAAAATGTTTATCCACATAGAAAAGGTACTTAGTGCCCTGAGTCAACAATTATTTTGAGTGGAGGATGGACGTAAATGAGATTCAAGACTTATTTAAGCTTTGGCAAATTATATGACTATTGAAGTGGAATAAATGCATGAACTAAATTGATGAGGTCACTAATAAGGGGCATGAAGATTTGAAAAATAACTGAACTGAGTTCATTCTTTCTTAGGAAAAGGCATTTCAAGGGGGAATAATAACCTTGTGTAAATATATAAATGGTTTATGTTCAAACTTGGTGCAAAGTTGTTCAATTTAAGGTAATTGGAAGTAAAAAAAAAAGGGTTTTTTGCATCTGGAAGCAAAAAGAGGTTAAATATGGAAGGACTTCTTGAAAATATGAAAGACTACTGACTTGTAGATTGAAAAAAGGGCTTTATGTGTTTTAAAAGCACAGATTAAAAAAATAAATAAATAAATATATATATATATATGTCATCATATCATAGAATGTTAGTGAGGGAGTAACTGACTGCCCTAAAGGATCAGAAATACATTTTTTCCTAGTTGGAAAAATGTGAACCATTCATTATAGAATTTTTTGCTTTAGGTTTCTGTGGATGAAGATTTTTTTGATGAATAAATTAATCAATTCATTAATAGTTTATTCCTCTTTGGCTGAACATGGACTTAACAAACCTTAACTTGACCTTAAACCTGAGTGTCTTATAAGTGAATCATACGCCGCAATCATCCATCACATCAGTGCACACAACATACAGTACCTTCAGGAGTTTTCCACTGTATAGTTTGGCTCCAATAACTCCACATCACTCCCGGCTGATCTATGATATCATTCTTTGGTTTTACTCTGACTTTTGCTTCATACAAAGTGTTGGGTTTAAGGCCCCGCAATAAAACAGAAAGTTCTTTTTCATGAAGTGTGATATTGTTTGCATTCTGAAAACAGTAAAAATAATAAAAAGTAGATTGTAAGAGTTACGATGCCTAATTTGCTCATGAATAGGTTCATTAGTTTAAACTGTGATTGGTTCCACATCCATTCTAAAGTCTTACTGTCTGTCTTCCCCAGTTATTAAAATATTTGGTCAAATTCTAAATGTGACAAATCTATGGCTTACAAATCAGCACTGTTCCCTTTATTATGATGCAAAGTATGAATCCTGGTTGAGGATATTTTAGAATGAATTGGGTAAGGGGTGAGGCGGGTAAACTGCACATGGATGCGCAGTTTGTAGAAATGACTGTTGGAGGTGTCACTAAATAGCTGGATAGTACCCCTACCTAACGTACAGTGTTGTGTTATATGTTGACCCTATATAAGTACTGTTTTTTTATTATTATTATTATTATTATTATTAATAATAATAATTATAATAATAATAGTGATGGACACCGTAAAGGACATAGACATTTAAGAGGTTCATCACAACTTTAGAAGTGAAGGTGGGTGGAAACAGGGGAAGTCTTTGTTTCTCATTGGATGTTGACTTGTCTTTTATTAGTTTTTATCTCTACTTTTTAGAAAACCATAAAGAATAGAAAGAAAAGCATATTGTGCAAATTACTGTCATATCTATGCTTTTACTTTCCAGGCTGTGATAACTCCATTATCCTCCTCATCCAGTCATTGCATCATTATAGATATCATTATAGATGATATCCACTGCCCACAGTACATTAGTGTGGTGGTCAGTGGGAAGAATGTCTCTTACATTGCTGGCCAGTGGGAAAGGTTACCCCTGGCACAACTTTATCTCAGGTAATAGCTATCATTTCATGAAAAGTCTTATGGATTAACAGTTTTTTCTTAAGATAGATATACCAGGGGTGTCCATTAAGGCTAAAGTAAAACCACAAATGTACAGTTATTTCGTTATCCAAAGGCAATCATCCCCAGTATTATTTTCTATCTATCTATACTTTTTCTTGATGTAGAATAAAGAATACAAACATTTTGCCTAACATCTATCTCTTTGTTTTATACTTCAGCACAATTCGGTTGGCTGCTATTGATGATCACATGTAAAAACATAAAAAAACAAGCATTTACTATTCTCCGTTTTAGAAAACCTATCTATAGGTATGTTTGAGCAGGCCAATTATAGTTATATGAATTTACTAAATCTAATAACTTTTTTTTTTTTAATCAGAATGGCCAGGGTTTATATGTGGCCCAGTACTGCCCCGACACCAGATAATGGTAACCATCTGGCAGCCAAGTTTCTAATGTAAGGGCATTGTTTCCATTGGTGTTACTAATAGGTAAATTGTGGGTTGTATCCACCAGCATGGATTTGCAAAACAGCCTAATGCAGCTCAAAGGCAATTCAAGGCATCTCAATAAATAACCTAAAAACAAATTAAAGCAAATAAAAAATATTACATTTACTTGCTACTTATGCCTTTGTACATATGCTAAATGTTTTATCAGAAACAGATGTTTGGTTACCTGCCATGTAGCCTCTAGGGGTTTATAGAGCACTTCAGTCTTTATATTAAGTATATGATTTGAAATTACCACCCAGGTTAGATTCCATTTATTGTCTTCTGTAATCCTGATTTTGAAAGACTTTGGTGGATCCAGGCGCACTGTTAATTGAATGTTTTAATAACGTTTTTACTATTTGTCTCATGAAAACAAAGTGTCAAACATCATTTCAAGAAACAAGAAAAAAAAGTTAAAATTGCTTTTTTGTTATCTCAGCTCAGGTCCATGCATGGAAACCATACCAGGTGGAAACTTGCCTAAACATAATAACGAATATTTTATTATAACTTCAACAAACTTTACAGCACTTTACTACCTAATAAAGTTTCAAACCAGATATACAAACAAAACATTTAAATATTATGGATGAGTCATTACAATCATTACAATTGCCAAAATTGTAAAGCAATTTAAAGCATAAAATGGTGATTTTAGCAGACTGCAAGGGTAGGGGAACAAAGTTGCCCTGATCGAATCTAGAGAAAAATCTTAAATTTGCAAAATTGTATTAGATTGTGCAAAAAGGAAAAAATATTTTTTTAATTAATTTCAATCTGTTATTAAATTGCTTTGAAAGAGTAAATTTATTGACCAGTTTGGAATTTACAGTTGACAGAAATCTGGAGGAATTAATTGAACCTAAATGAACTTACAACTTCTTAGGCTAGGTACACACCTGCAATGGTTCTCATCCGATAATCGGCTTAGGCTCGACTGATATCGGGTGAGAATCTGGCGTGTGTACAGTGCTTGTCATCCGTTGTCCGAACAACCATCCTGACGGATTTACGGACAATGAACAATCGTAATAGAAGTGAAGTGGAAGAGAGCGCAACCGGGTACGGCTCTGTCATTCTCCCGACTCCCCTCTGCATAGGGCAGAATGGTGCTGTATGTACAGTGTTCATTCATGCATCGTGCAGTCATTTGTCATTAGAAAGGATTGTGAAAGATCCTTTCCAATTACAATTATTGCACGTGTGTATGTAGCCTAAGTTTCTGACAATTACTTCAATTGAATTTGCGATGGGGGTAGAAAGTGGTTAAAATTCACTGAAAATTGACACATACATAGCAAACTTTATTGTTATTAAGCCTTGAGCTATTGAATTCTGTAAACAATAGGCTTTCAGCAAATCAGTTAAAATAAGCCTGGTGAACCTGTACCTAAAAGAAGCTAAGCTACCTAAGCTGCTTGTTAAAAATTGTTCATGACAAAACATTCATATGCAAAAATCAATATTTGTTTCACCATAAGTTAAAACATTAGAAATTAGAATGGCAGAATGTGTGTATGTGAATATCATGCATTCCTTGTAAGAACTACACGTCGTCTTCTGTCTTTTGAAACCATCACTACTTCCCACCACTACATATCTCCCATCCTATTGTGTGTGAAATTCCCCCACCTACTGGATTGTAAGCTCTTCGGGGCAGGGTCCTCTCCTCCTGTCACTGTCTGTATTAGTCTGTGATTTGGAATCCCTATTTAATGTACAGCGCTGCGTAATATGTTGGCGCTATATAAATCCTGTTTATTAATAATAATAATAATAATAATAATAATAATAAGAAGAAGAAGAACTGTTACAAATGTCATAGTCAGACTGAATATGGTTTATTCTTCTTGATGAGTAAAAAGAATATTTCTTAGTACTGATGCCTGCATTCATGACAAAAGTTGGAGGAAAAATAAATATGAATTTTTCAATACAGAGTAAGGGTGCTTACCATGATCATATGGTACAAAACTTGGAGTATTTGCCACAACATTCTTTGTCTGTGCACTGCTACAGATAACACTCACGTTTAACTTATGACCAACTGTCAAAGGATTTTCATTCTGAAATCAAAACAACAAAGCAGCATATAAGCAGGTCAGGTGCAATGCCAAAACCACATGGAGGCTGCTATTTCAGACCTCCTTTAGATAATATAAGTTAAATGACTCCTAAATTTCATAACTTTTAAATGAAGAGCTTGAACATAACATCCAGAATAGAATGTCACTCTGAAGTCAGCTCCTAATCTGCTCAAAAATAGCTAGGAGCACCAGGGTCAGCCATCACATTTGCTCTGAGGACTAATAATATGGTCCCAGTGACTTCTGTAACATTTATATCCTGACCCTTAATCAGAATGATCCCTGGCCATCTTGTAGGATTCCGGGACAATCCTGTTTTTAGTTCACTCAATTCAGCTGAGCAGTCTCACACCATGGTAAGGGTAGAGGAAAAAGAAGGAAACAAAGTTCCTCCAAAGTTTCATGCAAAATCAAAATCCATAGACATCACCTTTAACCAAGCATTAATGGAATATTTTACCATACCTTGTGTTAATTTCTAATTAAAGATAAACCTTTAAAAATGAGAAGACGTAATAAATAACATTTATACTTACAATTCCACCTTTATATAGTAATTGAACTGCACAATGTCTTGGGTTTACATTTGGAGAAAGAGTGCAGGATCCCGATATATCCCTGTAAGACACAGAGTTTGGGACAGGTATTTCAAATTACTGTGATTAATAGTCATGATATATGGAACTGCTTGTTTGTTTGTTTTTTTACATTCTTGCAAATGCCAACATAAAGATGGGCCATATTTACATGAGCTACCCCAGGGCGATGGATAAAATACTCTATGGCCAAAACTGGGGCTACACATTCACTTGTACTGTAGGACACAGTAGCTAATCATAATAGTAGGCATTGGGGTGCTTTTAATACAGACAGGTATTTCAACATAACCTTTCAGACCTATGCAGTGTGTTAATGCATGCTATTATGTGCCTTGAAATGCTTGTTACCCTTTATTTAATTTGCATCCTTTATTGTTTTTTTATGAATATAGGATGCAAATAAATCCCATTGGGTAAAAGGTAACCCACAGATTTGTTCTGGTATTCTATTTAACTTGTAAGGGTTCTTTAGGATCTTTAAGTCTATTCTTTGAATAATGGCATAATTAATGTAATTTTATGTTATTGTTGTTTGTATTGTAGTGCAAGTAGATATACTAGTCTCAACATTTTTCTTTTCTGAAGAAACACATATTACAAAAGGCGTTAGATAAATGAGAACCCCAATGTGTATTATGTTTGTCCAATAATAATCTAACACTCACATAAATTATGATTTTTTGAATATGTTTGTGAACGCCTATTGATAAAAGGTTCCTTAAAAGTCAGTAATGGCCCTCAGGAAGTAGTTTAAGCAAGTTCTATAGATTGCTTTAAGAAAAAGCTGGATGATTTCTAGAAGCACAGAATATAACTGGGGATTAAGGATTTAAAGTAAAGATAACAGAGACTGTTGATCCAGACAACATCTGATTGCCTCATGGAATCAGGAAGGAATTTTTTTCCCATTGGGGTAAATTGTACCCGTTTTGTTTTTGCCTTCCACTGGATCAACTATGTCCATAGGGTTTTATATCTGGCATATGTTTATTTTCCTAGTGGTTGAACTTTTTTCAACCTGACTTACTATGCATATAACTATCAATTTATAAGTTTTGTATTTAGGTTCCTAGTGGTGACCATTGTAATCAGTCTATTCTTGTTTTTTTGTTTTAACATTTTTTATTTATTTATAAGAAAAGTAAGTCATCCGAATACAGCTGCGGTGGAGGGATCAAGATTGTCCACCAGTAAAGGTAATTAGTACCGCTAATTTCCGCTTTAAACCAGGACTTCCATGTTTTTTAATAAATGCTGTGTGCTGAGCACAAATCACCGACCCTAGTATACCCTAGTACATATCAGCCACAAAAAAAGATAACACATTGTTCAGTGATCGCTAGTCTGGAACTCTCTGTTTTTACCATAGACTAATAAATAATACATTTACATTTCAATCTGATAAACACAATGAAAACCAACAGCATGAATTCAAATATATCATCCATAAATATGTTCATGCATTTGTTTAACATGAAATGATCTTGTCTGAAAATAGGAAATAATCTAAACTCCAAACCTTCACAACCATTTAATTAAACAAGAGCGACAAAAGACACGTTGCAACACAAACCTTCACAATTAACTCCTGAGAAAACGTTTCTCTAGGGATCATCCAGAATGACTCTATGTTCTATGAATGTTCAACATATTTGCATCTAGATTGTGCTACATGTTTAAATATAAAGAAAAAATTGAATTATTTGCCTGTTAAGGTTTCCTAGGTACTTGTTGAATTGATACTTTACTGGTGCCATTTCCTATTTTTGAAAGTTCCAGGAAGGGAAAATTCGAAAAGATGGGAGTAAACTAGTGTTAACTACGGAACCACCAATTAAATGCAAATGCCCTTTTATACACTGGCTCTCATCCCTGAAACTATGGAACTATGCTGAACTATGCCTGTAACAAATAAAAAATACCCGTGGGGAAAAGTTTGAATATATACTGACTTAACATCCAGCTTCTATCTACAGTATATTGTCCTGGCAAAGATGATGTCACGATTCTTCCAGCAAGACCCTGAGAATGCTGAGATTCCCAAACCAGATGCTCCAGACATTCTGAGGCCATTTTTGTACTGAAGGTAAACTTTGCATGTCCCAATTTATGCCCAAGAGTATACAAGGCTTACTAAAAGAAAATGTCCCAAAAAATGCAGCTCTACACCAAGCTTCTCCGGCGACGATTATTCTCTATCTATCGTTCGATGATCGTGGATTGTTCTGCTGTACACTTTCTCCGGTCTTCCTGCACTGCACTTCCTGCATCGTTCAAACGAACGTTTCTAGGGCGTGTACATTATTGGTGGATTATTTTTGAACGTTCGTATCGTTACAGCGTGTACAGAATCATGCACTATACGATTGTTCAAAATAATTGTGAATAATCGTTCAAATTATCAAAAAGTCCCAACAGCACTCAAGTCATTTATGGGCTTCCAGATTTCCTACTGGCATTTGTTTGTCCATATTTAGCAGCATTTGCATAAAAAAGCCAGTACACAGCTGCAATGGTATTCACTGCTATCTATAGCCAGTTGACATTGTGCAAAGGCTCCTACGGGTATCAGTTTAATCTGTCCATTGCCTGCATACCCTAAACCTAACTCATGTTAGCAGGAGGCAAATGTATAGAGGGGTATATGTGAATCATACTTCCAACTGTATCCCTGTTTTTGAGCTTAACTATATCAGACAAGAACATGACCATAATTGACATTATAGACCTACAGTACATTACCATACCAAACAGTGTGTGGATTTACCTGGGGCCATAAGCTTTGGCTGATACATTGCATGGGGTGGTGCTGTACTGGCTTTCTGCTTCCCATGAACAGAATAAAGTTCCCCTGGTATTGTACATACAGTCCGGATCTGTTGCTGTAATTCAAGAAATAAAATTATTATTTGTTTATAACCATTGAAAGTTGAGTATATCATGTATTAGGAGATATTGGCCCTGATTTTTAACTCAAGGCTGGAGGGGATACACTTTCATCAGTTAAGCTGGGTGATCCAGCAAACCTGGAATGGGTCATAAGCTGTTTGTTAGCAAATGTTTTCAGTCATGGACAAGATCCATTCAAGGTTTGCTAGATCACCCAGCTTCACTGATGAAAAGTTATCCTCTCCAGCTTTGGAGAGCTTTAATAAATCAGGGCCATTGACTTAAAAAGAAACTTACCAGTCCTAAATATTGTGTTGTTTTAGAAAAACGTCTAAGGTCACACATTTGCATTTAAAGCATGCATTAACACATGCTTTTTATACCATCAAATTGTAATCAGCATATCTTTGATGTTTCATTTTCAATATTGCCCATATTTATTTTACAGGACTGCATATGTTCAGTACATGGATATAAGGGACTTACAACCACACCTACAGTGGAGTTTACATCTGCTTTAAGTTTGCTGAAATGGTGGCAAATATCAGACCTGATGTGCTGCGTGTGCAAAGTAAGGTCGATGTACAGTATATAATTCAGTTTGTTTTGCCATGATATGAATTTGTTTTAGATATGAAAAAAACAAGCTTACAATTTATGTTCAAGTTGGTGAATGAATGGGAAGAGATAAGAGGGAGAAGACACGTAGAAGAGTTTTGCTTAAGATGAGCTTTAAGTATAGAATTACTGTAAAATGTAACCCTAGGGTTCCTCTAGAGGTTGCTAGGGGCTCCTTGAGCAATGTGCAACTTTTAGGTCAGTTTAACTAACACCAATTATATTTTTGTTATCTGTAAGGCTGGAATCGTTCCAATGGCCAGGAGACTTCCTACTGACCACCACACTGATGTACTGGGAGCTGTGGACATAGTAATTATAGAAGGGTTTCCCTGAAGACCTAAAAGTTATTTCAAGGTGTCTCTTTATAGTAAATAAGTTGAGAAATACTGCTATTGATAGTTGAGAATATTTCCTGAGGTTTGGCTAAATAGGTAGGATGTGGCTGAGGCTTAATCCTATACAAAGCCCTACAAGCCTTCAGGCTTCAGGACCCCAAATAACAAAGTTTTACTCCCCGGTGACCTTCCAGTCTCTACTTTACTATTACTGCCACCTTATAATACAGTGCACATATATTTATATATTCATGTTTTTTGTATGTGTTTGATTTCTTTGTACAGCAGCCGTCAAGTTTGCTTTCAGTACTGGTCCATTTACAAATTGCACTGCACGCTACACTGATTTCTTATTAAATATGTTCTTGCAGTAAATCAAAACATTGAAGAAAGGAGAGTGAAAACTCAACTCAATAGCGCACATAAATGCATGTATAGAAAGTACAAAATATGTTCATAAATGGATGTTTTAGTGTTCTCCTTTTAAAAATGTAATATATAGGTTTCAGAATTGTTTTGTGTGCACATAATGAATGCTGTGGAGCCTTATCATTGACTGAAATATATATGAATAACATGTGCAGCAGCTAGGAATGCTACCCTTTGCCAATGGCAAACCAGACACCTGTAGAAAATAAAGCAGACTGAATGAAAGCAAATAAAATACCTTGAGGTAAGACATTGGGCCTGATTTATTAAACCTCTCCAAGGCTGTAAAAGATACACTTTCAGCAGTGAACCTGGGTGATCCAACAAACCTGGAACTAATCTGGCATTAAGCAACATAACTATATGTGCTTTATATGATGTATCATACCTTCACTTAATATAAACCTTTTCCTGTCTTTTATTCAATACACAAAATAGCCATTTCAGGGGTGGGGGGGGAGTACATTAGGCCGGACTCGTCCTAGCCTAATGTACTCCCCCTAATGGCTCCCCCACCACCAGGGAACACCCCCTGAAGTGAAATCCCTCTCCTTCGTATGCATTGCAGAGGAGAAGGGTTTCTCCTTTAGGGAGCCTTCTCTTTTTACTGCGCCGGCGGAATATCATCACTGGCCACGGTACATAGGGGACCAACAGCAAGGAGGAAGCTCCGGAGCTCCAGTGGGTTGCCAGCTGTCATTAGTTCGGGTCAGCCAGGAGGCATTAGACTGGAACAAACTACCGGCTAGGCCGTATCTGGCCTAAAGGCCCGAGTTTGCCGACCCCTGCCTTGGATAAATGTACTATGAAAAATTGTTCTGCCAACCCACTTTATGCTTTCCTGCTTATTTCTGTGTAACTCTGCAAACAAATATTAGTCTCAGAGGAAGGAGCAAGTTTATCCAAAGCAATTCCAGGGATGCATTCTGTTATAATATACTCACTGAGAAAGAGAAAAGGAAATCTGCCTCCCTGATGATACCAGCTAATCTGATCTGTTGCAGGAGGCAATTCAGGTAGAAAAGAAAGTGTTTGCATCAAATTACAGAATTTGGACAGAGCATGATTTTTGATTGATTTAAAGGTATGTTTTAGCCATGATAAAGGACATTTTTTATTATTGTTTATTTTACTCTACTTATGCTGGGAGGCATCTGGTTGGACAGAATGCTTGAAACATGATTCATGGGGGAAAAGTATACTATGTTGTATCCTACTATTTTGTATAGAACCTGTTTGGAACTGGATATTGATTATGGGCTGGTCTCTCAGTGTTATGGCGGAGGAGGAGGACTATAGGCATTGATCTACCTTTTCTTAAGGTAAGTTAGGTCCCTTTTGAGATGACCAAATGCATGCCTCCCAACTGATTTAGAGTGAATCAGTTCAGATATAAGTTCCTTTTTTCTCTTCAGATGACCATTTGTGGATGGATGTAAATAATTGATTACATTTGTTATTTTGAAAAGCTAATATTTAGGTAAAATAATAATTATTCTTTTTTTTTGTGTATTTATTTTTTTAAGTTCACAAAATGGGGGCATAGCAGGGGGGGCCATTTGCCTCCATTATTTAGACTTTAATTCTAAAGTCCCTATATCCAAATGTTGAAGTCATTTATTAGGAATATATATCAATAGTGGCTTATTTCTGAACATGAAGTATTATGAAAGTAACAAATTTGCAGATTTATGTAAACTATAAAAAAATGCCTCTCCTAATGATTCTCAAGCATGTTAGCCAGACTAACTCAAATAAAAATCTAAATTAGTTCTGATCAGTTTCGTTGTCTCCTTTGATTATAATTTTTCAGTGGAGACGAGTAAACTGCTCTCTGCCAGGGGAATACCGGAGCGATCCAGGTCAAATGAGTCTCCCTCAGCCTGATTTTGTTATTTGTACTTATCCGTTTTTCTACACAAAAGCATCAGAATGAAGCCTCTGGACTGTTTATCAGTGTTCATGTGCACTGCTATGTTTACATTAATAGTTCACCTTCTATTGACCAATGTACTTGACATGCCCCCATATGCCAGCAGTCTCTGTCAATTGATTCCTGCCTTGGATGAACAAAGTATTGAATATTAAACTTAAAAAATAACTATTTCTGGAAGATTAGCTGATAAACCTTAATTTTAACTTTCAACACTGAATTATACTGACCACACAATTTACAATATTGCTAATTAGAATAGATATTTAGATAAAGCTGATTAATTTTATAACTTTTTGTCTTTAGACAAATCATTTCCAATGACTCAACTATCAACTAATTAATACTAATTGTTACAAAAACAACATTCACTTTTTTTGTTAGGGACTTTTGTAGTACTAGCAACAGACATAATTTAGAAAACTTTAACCTTTTTTCAGATCTCATTGGACTCAGCTGACTATGAATTTTTTTTTTTATTCTGGCGTGTGAGCTGTGTGAATTAAGCTGCCTAATTTGCTATATCTTTTGATAAAATGAGGAGAACTCTAAAAAAATCTAGAGCACGGTTTTGGGAATATTTTTTTTTTTTTATAGGCACGCAGCATACATATGTGAGTCCATGTTTCTCAACCTCCAGAACCAGTGGGTTCCTCTAGAGTTCATAAGTGGTTGAACAATGAGTAATTTGTGTCTCTTTTGACACCAGTGATGTCTTTGGCTATTTGTCAGGGTGACATTGTTCCCACTGGTCAGCAGTGTAGGCGGCATTCTTCCCACTGATCACCAAGCTAATGTACTGTGATCTGTGTATGTACTAATTATAGAAGGGGTTCCCTGTGGACCTGAAAGTTGGTTTAAGGGTTCCCTCCTGGTAAAAAGGTAGAGAAAAGCTAATATAAGCATGGTGCATGGTAGCTTAGAGGTAAGTTCTCTGGCCTTTGCAGCACTGGGTCCCAGGTTCAAATCTCAGCAAGGACATTATCTGCATGGAGTTTGCAGGTTCTCCACGTGTCTGTGTTGGTTTCCCCCCACATCCCAAAAAACATGCAGTTAGGTTAATTGGCTTCCCCACAAATTCACCTTAGACTGTATTAATGACACATGACATAGGAACATTAGATTGTGAGCTCCTTTGAGGGACATCTAGTGACATGACTATGTACAGCGCTGCATAATAGGATGGTGCTATATAAATGCAGTGTAATAATAAGCAGTAGAAACCAGCCCCAACCTCCTTTGCATGGGTTAAACATTTGATCTAATCAATTTATTACAGGCAGATTGTATATTTCCTAATCAGTACACTAAAGGAAGAGTTGAGAAACCAGTCAAAAATTCTAAGGGCAACCACAAACCTGGCCAAACACCTCAAGGCCAAACAATCTAAAAAAATCCAGAAACCTTCAGAAATTTTTTTGGCTGGTCTGCCTTGTTTTTGTAAAAACAGAGCCATGCCGTGAGGCAAGAAAAACACATGGGCAAAGCACAAGACATGCATATGAGCAACTTACTGATTGAATTATGCTCATTTATGCCTTTATCATTTTATAAAATAGATGCTCAACCACTTTTCTCTGGTTGAAAATGACAGACGTAAGGTATCAGCTGTTGCTACTAAATGACTTAGGCCAACCATCACCTTATGATGGACATCATTTAGGAATAGGGATTAGCGAGAATGTCTTTGGGATTCTCGCAAACATTTCCTTGAACTTCCAATGGTTCAGTGAAATTTCGGCGAACCAATATTGCAAAGCTATTGGAAGAGGAAATTAAAACAGGAGGATTCCCAGAGCTCCATTCAGCCCTGCAAATCTCCCTGTTTGTGATCCCCGGGGCACTAGAGGTTAATTAACCTCTAGTGCCCCGAGATCGCACACTCTTCTCAATGAATGCAGCCACAGCGTGGCAAAGGAGCGTGGCAAGATGCGTGGCAAAGGAGAACCTCCTGACATTGTAATATAAGTATCTCTTACAAATGATACATTTGTTACAGATACAGGAGGATGTCAGGAGGTTCTCCTGTGCGGGGCATCTTCTCATTGATTGCAGCTGTGGTTACATTCATTGAGAAGAGTGTGCGATCCCGATCCCCAGAGCACTAAAGGGTAAATAACCTCCAGTGCCCGGCGACCGCATAGGATTCCTTCTGTTCGGCGAGAGCTTGACCTCTTGGGGAATCAGAAGGCCATTCTCGCTTACATTTTTGGTAAGCAAGAAAGGCCCGATTCGCCGCAAGATCGAACTTAATATTCTTGCTTGCTCATCCCTATTCAGGAACATTGCCACTTCCTGATCATTTTTTATGGCTTCTCCAAGACAAGGTTGATGTTGGCTGTTTGATTAAAGCATAAAGACAATAGTTGAGCAAAATGATCTATTTTATGTACATAGCCATAAAATTATAATATTATGCCTTTTTATTTATGGCCAACTTTACTTCCAGTGATATCTAGAGTTACGAATGCACATTTGTAAATAGTAGGATATTTACCCATTATAAGAGTCTGTGGTAAGAGAATGAAAAGCAAATGCACCCAAGCGTGAGATGGAACTGACATCCTGCAATGTCGGGATCCTGGTAAAAAACGTAAAGAAATAAAAAGGTATTATTTAAAAATGTAACTACAAATTTGACATAGAAAAGAGATTAGGACAACTCATCATTTTACTGTTCATATAAAGCACACAAATACTTCCTATCAAGTCATCTCTACCCTTATGTGCTTCATCTCACCTTTTTCAGTCTGACTCAGAACAATAGCTTAGCTGCTATAAATCCTAACCGACTTCTCTCCTTCCCATAAGAGTGACTTCAATGATCAGATAAATACATATGTTTTTAGGTCTTTTGGTTAACCCCCTATCTTCTACATGGTAGATTTAAAATATTCTTTTAGTTTAAATATACTTAATTTTTTCCCTTACCTCACTCCTGACTCACATAAATCACAATTTGTCCCTGTTACTCATAATTTTGGTTTCTCAGATTTGGCACTGATTTTAAGTTTATGGACTTTGAGTAACATTTACTCCTCCTAGCAATGATCTAGTTTATTTAAGGGGATATTTTTAAAAAAGGATCAATAGACTGTTGGCTGTATTTATATACACTGTGGGTCAGTGGATAGCACTTTTGCCTTTGCCATGGTTCTAGGTTGGAATCTCGGCCAGGACACTATCTGCATGCATGTTCTCCCTGTGTTTGTGTGGTTTTCTGCACATGTGTGTCCAAGGGTCATAACCTAGCACATCCACCAGTAAATGCTATCATTCATTCCAAGGGACCCTGATGATGATTTTGTTATGTGTTTTTTAAAAAACCTGTATTTGTAGATTTGACAGCAGGCATCAGTGGATGGTGCTGAATTTCTTACCGCAGCCCCAATTCATTTTCTATTTGGCTGCCATGAGCAAACATTACATATACCCTCTCCCTGAAGCACAGATGAGGGAGCAATAGCAGCATTTTCACCAATCTGCAACCAGACAAGCAGTATAAGGGTTTATATACACAATAATTCCCAAAAACATTATTTTTTTTGATTTCTGTGAAATGCAAACAGTGCAGTAGTCATAACTAACCTTTGCATTTCCAATTATTTTAGGCAATTGATTGGTAAAAGATCCTTAACCAGGATTAAAAAGGAGGGTAAATATTATTGAGGACAAAATCAAATAAGGTACCAAAGATTCACTTGCCTAAATGTCCATAATACATCTATATCATTGTGTGCTTTAACAGTGCTACCATTGATATACATATATTTCAGTATTACAGTTACCTGTTCATGCTTTTTATATCCCCTCTGTTCCATGAAAAGATTTAAATGGTAAGGGTGGCTTTTTAAAGACTACAGGGAGCTGCATACGGGCCAATTAATTCTTACTGGTGTACATGAATTATTCATTATATCGTGGCTGACAAAGGGTCAGACACACAGTGACTTCAAACAGCAAACCAAGGGAATTTTTCCTTATTTAAATTGTAAGTACTCCTACATAGAATTATAAAAAAATCATTTTATTCTAAATTAAACTAAAACAGCAAAAGTGAGGCAATGATATAGACTTACCTACCATCCCAATGATGTTGCTAGTTCTGAATGATGCCAGGATTCCAGCTGCTGTTTTCCACTTTTTCAGAGAGAACCAAGGTTTGAGAATCCAAAATGTGCATTGGTTTTATTTAAGTATTCCCCCCCCCTGGTCTACCCTCTTAAAACCTTACAAAAGTCCCTAGCCAACCAAGCATTCCCTCCAGGTTACATGGCCATTTCCAACATCAGTCAAAGAGATCCGTGAGATAGGTAAGTGGTCGTCTTACTTACAGTTTTTCATTTTTTAACAAGAGATATTCTCGCTTCATTTCTTTGCATCTATTTTTTTCTGTTAACTTATACAACATTATATTTCACATTCATTTTACATCTGAGTCCTTCCCATTCTAGTATGACTTGCTGCTTTGTGGTACCTATTATGGTTATCTGTCACAAATCATTTCTGCTTTTTCCCCTTTGCCATTCACACAGTTACTCTAGCTCAGACTTTCCGTGCCATGTGTCATTTTGTAAGTTCTCAGAAGCCACAGTTAGTTTCCTTACCAGTTCCCGCACAGCCGATGTCTTGTCCAGCCTTGTCAATGTCTGTCCTCTCACATGAGGACCTCACTCATAAATGTCACAGTTAGTAACCTAGCTCACTATCACAGGAAGCTGTGGGGAGGAGGTGCAACACGTATATATATTTTGGGGACCTGTGGCCAGAAATACTAACAATGTCACTTGTAGCTGTGCTATAAAGTAAACATAAATAAATAAAACATATATTCAATTTGTGTATGCACCTCGCACTTTATTTAGGCAACACAGATTAAGATGTTAGACATGTTAAACAAATAGAATATATTTTCAGGGAACACCTGAAACAAAGAAGGAACAATTTACTTTCTGCTTTGGTGTAAAGACAAAGTACAAAGTTTTTCCTGTAATCTCCCTACTGCTATGGGATCCTTGGACACTGAGAGGAATAGAAAAAAATGCACAAGATTCAAAAATTGCAGGAGGATTTTTAAATTGAGGCATAAGAAGTTTAACCTAGTAACTGCACCCCTCGCTCTAAAATAGGAAAAATATTTTTGGTTAAGTTCCTGTCACCTCTGTTAGCCTTTCCAAGTTCTAGAATTGGTCCAGTGACCACATGTATGAACTCTTAAGCGAAACCCAAGTGGTTTTGGGGAAACTTAAACTCTTGTTTATGTCTGTTTCTTACTGGTTATATATACAATATACAAAGTGTGTTTTTGTATAAATTTTAGCTTAAGTTATAGAGCTCTGTAAACATTTTTTTTTTATTAAAAAAATATTTTTTACTCCTAAGCATCCTAAAGAAATAAAATGTATACAGAACTCCCATATGTTGCATTTAAAGCAAAAAGATGCAATTGAATGCAGCTCTCTATTTATTAATATACTAGTAAATGTATTTGAATAAATAATAATTAATTCGTTGCTAATTATTAAAATGCTAATTGATTAAATGCTTTAATTAAATGCCTACCAGGAACATGCTAATAGAAGTGAGCAGAGTGACAAAGGAAATAATTTTATTAATTTGCTGACTTCTCATTATACCATGCAGTCACAGACTAGGGGAGGTATAAACCTGTAATAAAGAAAAATCTGAACTTCAGGGCTGTGCTTTATGTCAGAACTGTGTAAATCACAGAATTTAATGGACTTAATCTAAATTGTTCACAGATAAACCTTCCTTATATATGTATATATTTAGGTGCTGACATAAATTTTAGTTCAAAGCATACAGTAAAATGTAATAAGCCTGAATTCCACGTGGCTAGCAACTTGATCAAACATTTTCTATGTTTCCCAAAGCTTTACCATGACCAGGCTATGGGCAAATATTCATATCTGATTTTATTGCAAATTAGGATCATATGTCTGGGCAATGGTTATTGTTCTTTCCTGCTTGATCTCCAGGGTCATGTCCAGGACGTACAACTTTCCTGACCTTCCATCATGGCACCGGTTTAATTTTAAGCAATGTGATCCCTACTCTCTAATTGTTTATTATCCGCCCATACCTTTTGCCTGGACCACAATTGTGCCCATCTGCTACCCATGTTGGTCCTTTTGCCTTATATGAACTAGAGCCCAATTTCACAATTTTGTCAGCTTCAGTTTGGCGAACTCAAGTCCTTGACCCAAGAGTTATTGGATTACAATCTATATTATGTAGGACACGGATAAGTATTCAGCTGTTTACTATCCAATAAATCAGAGGTACAACACCCTTTCTTTATAGAAATATCCATGTATCTGTGTCTATGGAAATTCAAGCCATATTGAAGCACCACCTTCTTGTAGATGTTACAGCACAAATGTATTTAGCAGGAAGCTGCTACACATTCTGATACTGAATCTAACTGTGGTGACATATAAAGAAGTAAACGTAACAAGTAGCTGTAATGATTCATGGATAGCACTAGAAGTCCACTGCTCCAGTGATTAGTCTTTCTCATTCCTAGGAACTGCTCTTTAAACTATAATGAATTATGTTTAGTAATGCTATGCATTTATTTGTCCCTCAAATTCAAAGTAAAAACGTTGCTCTTTGATACTGGGAAATTGTAGTTTTTTACATTTATCTGCTGTGCATGGAACGTTCATAAAAGCATAGAAATTCATGGGCCTGATTTATTAAAGTTCTCTAAGGCTGGAGAATATCAACTATCATCATAAAAAAAGCAGATGAGATCAACCAAGCTGGTTATCAGGGAACAGAAAGGAATTAAAGCAAGGGTTCCAATAGAATTGTCACAAACCTGGACAATAAGAACCAAACAAATTTAAAAGAAGCCAAGTTTTACCACCAGCCTAGAACATTATGATGTTTAACGGTCCAACCTAAATCAAAGGAAAGTTTTCTTCTTAATCTAAAGCTCTTTAACATTAATGGAGGGTTTTTGTCTTCATTGTGGAAATCTGTTACAGAACTCATTAATACTTCATAAATCCAATGCTGTAAAATCAGCAATTCAAGTGCTTAGAATTAAAAATGTATATCAATAAATATTGTACAATGTCCCTCTGGAACTGCATGATGGCAGTTGTACATGTATGCTGAAATATGACATTAAATGAATTTTATCATCTGTGCAAATATTTGAGTTTGCTTAACAAGGTTTTTTTATTTTTATGAACTAAAAGGCTTGTAAAAAAGATCTTTATAGTCACTTAGTATGCATGTGAACCATTTAGTACATGAAGCTATTTATAGGCTGTATAGGCTGGCACTGGCTTTCTTCAGCAAACAGAACAAAAGTAGCATTGACTGATAATTTCCAACTTTTCAGGCAGAAATATTACCTTTGAACAGTTTAGTAATAGCAACCACTACAACACAAATTTGCTTGGTCATGTTTCCTTCATAAAATCATTACTGTTGTGTATATTAAAAATGTAGTACTATGTACTTTCCATAGCTAAATATATAAATAAAATGTATTTTTCACCATATGACCATTAAAAAATAACTTGGAAAATACAGGTTATTGAGAAAAAGCTTGGCCTGGTCTCTTCTAAATGAAAGGAATTAGGAGAGATCTATACATTGGGCAGGTTGAAAGGGCAATAGTTGAGCGTTGATGCTGCATTTTAAGGAGAAATACCTTGCTTGGTATTTTATTTTTTATCCGAATAGATGTTAACAAATCTAAGCAGAAAACCTAGTGAAATGTTTCGTTGAGTATCATTTATAAAAAAAAAAATAGCTTAATATGGAACCAAAGTCCCACTTTTAACATGGGCAGGTGGTTATTGCAGAAAAGGAGAGACAAGGTCCCATTTGCAATAACTATTCTTACTTGTCTGATTGCCCCCCAGCCTTTAACTTTTGCTAAGCAGTGAATGCGTTGGGTGGTTCCCTTGCCTATGCTGGGAATGAATATTATTACAGAAATAGTCTATGGCAAACATAATTTTATGGTTTTAATATAGATTGTATAGAGTTAAACCACTGGACTACACATTCAAAACTACCAGGTGTACAGGAACAGAATTGAGAACTTTGGCAAAGAGGTCTTGCTGTGGAACTACCAAAGACAAAAAAACATCGGTCACTCAGTCCACCAGGTTCCACCAGGATACACGTTCATCAGTGAAGCTAGGTGATCCAGTAAACCTGGAATGGATCTGGTCCAGGGTTAAAAATCTCCTGCTAACAAATGATAAGTAAATCCATTACTGGTTCTCCTAGCTTCACCAAAGAAAGTGTATCCTCTCCAACCTTGGGGAACTTTAATAAATCAGGTCCAATGTGTTAATTGTACCGTCCAAAAATAAAATAATTGTAAAATTGCTATGTATTTAGAGTATGTGTATATGTGTGCCATATCATAGAGCCATAATGCAGGACCTTTGTATGAGTCTTTGGCAAAATCAATTTAGGAAGAGGGTAGGGCATATTTCTCCTTGAGTTTTCAGAGAAGGGTTTGCTCTTGATGGCTATACAAAGCACTTAAAATGTTTTGTCTAACAAGGTCTCTTATCTTGACACTTTATACAGAATGGAGTAGTCACCTTGAAAGCTTGACCTGTTGATGTGCAGTGCCAGGTCTTGTGAAATTGCTGACATGTGTCCATTTTTAGCAGGTTGCTGGTGAAATTATTGCATTTTCCCATTTTTTTGAATGTATTGCAAACCTTTAGTGGTCCAAAATTTATTCCACATGGCCACATGATCAGAGTCAGATTTCATTAAGGGACAGTTTTTACAATAAAGAAGGAACTCCTGACATCATGGGTGCTCTGGACTGTATGCATGTCCCTCTAATTCCCCAACATTACTAGAAGCACATTTATAGACATAAAAATCGTTTCCATTCTTTGATAATTCTGAACATTATCACTGGCTTCCTTGGGGCCTGCTATGACTCATTCAATTTGCACCAAAGTGACTTTCAATTAGGAAAATATTCAGATGGCTGATTGCTGGCTAAGTTTATATTAGTATGTATTCCAAGCTATGAAGTATGGAATTTTTGGGACAGTTTGGAATATGGCTGTTTTGACAATAACATTCCAATGGGCAAAATTGAAACTTGTTGCAGTAAGAATCAATACTGCATAAAAGTATGGCAACAAAGCAAATGGTGGCAAAAATGGAAATCTCTTTTCAATCTAATTTCAAGAAAATGTAGATACTGTACATATTTATCAGATGCAGCTGAAACCTATATTGTGTGTAATGCAATACCAAGTAGATGAAGCCACTTCATTTAACTCAGTATGGCTAGTAATGGTAAATCGTCCCCCACCCTTTATTTTAAACATTAAAAAATATGCATATATAAATGATATATAACAAAAGAAAATCATAATACCAAATTGATAAGAATCCCTTCTTTTTTCCCTCTGGTTCTTCAGGGAATATCAGTTGATAGAATAAAATACATGCAAAAACAAAATATATAAAAAATTTAAAAATATGTATATTTTTAATTTATTATTTTTACATGATTTTGTGTTTCAAACTTTATTATACTCATACTATTATACAGTAAAATATTTTCATGAAAAGCAATGTACCGCTTTTAGACATATAAAACCGGAGAGAAATGTACCTAGGGAGGTTAAAGAGATGTTGCAAATAATGTATACAGGTAACATTCAAACAAAGCACATTCTTCAAAACTGAACCACCCGGCAGCTATTCCCATGAGACTAGCAACTGTAAATCAGAAAACATTAAAGTTCAGCTAAGGTCAGCCAACATGGAATGTGTTAACCTCTCTGTGGGTAGGGAAGGATCTTTTCCCCACCTTTGTTACTTAGTAAAGTCACTGCAATACCTACATTGCTGTTTATAGGTGATTTTGGTTACCACAGTCCAGAAGGCTTCATGACCTCCTGAATGAAAATACAACACTGCATACACTAAATCCCAGGTTCTTGTTGAGTGTACCTTGGTGTAATAAAGAGTCACTTTATATGTGTTTCAATTATCTAGAGGTTACATGACATACCTGCATCACCTAGGAAAGTTGGATACATATTCATGGCAAGCTGCATTCAACACAATATTACCAGGAAAGCAGGAACTGAATGAGTCCCAAAATCCAGGCAATTCCACGCAGCATGTTATCCCAATCTTCTTCTACGGTATGTGGTAAGAATAGAGCAGAAAGGAAAGAGAAAAACCATGCTTTTTTATTGGCACAGAAAAGAAAATAATATATAAAATCAATTACAATTTTTATTTGTATACAAAAAACCTATGAAATTTTTTAGGCAGATAAAAACAGCATTTTTAAGGTAGCAAAAGGAGTCATTTATCCACACTGTGCTACTGTCTAACAAGTCACAAACTTGAGTATAAGTAATAGATCAGAAAGCTGGGTCTCAACCTTACGCGTTTTGCCCAGAAGGGCTTCCCAATTTTAGGTTCTCTTTTGTCCCCTGAGGAAGCCCATCTGGGTGAAACGTGTCGGGTTGAGACCCAGCTTTCTGACCTATACTTGTTAGTCAGTAGTACAGTGTGGATAAATGACTCCTTCTGCTACCTTACAAACATTGTTTTTATCTGCAAAAACTATTTTATAGCTTTTTTGTACATGAATAAAAATTGTAATTGATTTTATATAATAATATCCTTTCTGTGCCAATAAAAAGCCTGCCTTTTCTCTTTCCTTTCTGCTCCATGAGTATAGTCCAAGTTGTGGACGTTAAAGGCTTTGGCACTCATACAAGTAATTGGGACAATTTTATGGTGCTGAGATATGCAAGGCTAGCCACACTCAATGTGGTAAGAATAGGTAATCATATCATGATATGTTACACAAATGATGGTATTCTTTAGTTTTGTTATAGGGTGTTTCTAGGGTAAGGTAGAAAAAATACTTGCAATTGCCTATCAAAAAATATGTAACAGTTTTCCCTGTGAGATTGGAATGTATGCAAAGTATAATTAAAAAAAAAAAGTTTTAGTTTTTACCTAAAATTTCAACAGAAAATTGGAAAAATGCCTTGAAAATTAAAACTAATATTGTTAACATTAAAATACACTCATCAGCTTCTACACTTAACCTAACCAGCCTTTATAACTGTCTCCATATATGCATCTGTTTAGAAGATGAGAATAATCATACCAGTGTAGCAGTACCAGTGTGTAAATCATGTCACTCCCAAGATGAATGGTAGTTGTTTCTCTTTACATCCATTCATAATATTGTTGCCTACACTCATCTTGTGGTTGTTAATTAGTTGTATCCTAAACTTAGCATACACCATTTATACTAAAGTGGAGGCCATGACATAAATAAAACCATAATAAAAGCATATTGTTGAGTGTTTTCCAAAAGCTACAATCTAGAGGAAAACATATATTTCTGTAGTTCTACACATGATGAAAACTTCATGCATACACATCATGGTAACACATAACCCGAAAAAAGTGCAAAGAATGCAACCCGAGTACAATGATCTTCCTGATAAAATATTTAATGAAGAGAAGGAAGTATTTACACTCAAACCTGTTGTGCATAACTGTGCACTGACAACTAAAATAGAAGTTGTGGTCAGTAGTTACCAGTAAGTAACAATCACAAGTTAGATTTTTAACAGGTTCTGAACATGTATGAACAGAGCGGCCACAAATAACATACCGGTAAACTGGCATATTACTAAGGTCCTCTTCACAATATATATACCATGTTATAAAAAAAGAAATAACACACATACTTATTATACCTTGTCATTAGTATACAGCTCCAAAAGATAGACAACTGTGCTTAAGTTTAAACTGACAACTCAAAGATGATAATAGTAAAAATTCCTGAAAGTTTAGTGAAAGTTGAGTGCAGTCATGCAATCAAAGTGTTGTGGGCATGCCCCCACAATGAAAAGTAGTAGATCTAGTATAGACAATTAACATTCCAGACTTGTGTACATAACTATCTTAGCAAACCTGGAATGGATCTGATCTAGGATTCAAAACATTTGCTGGTACATAGCAAATACTTTGAAGAAATCCATTCCAAGTTCGCTTGATCACCCAACTTCACTGATGAAAGCATATCCTCTCCAGCCTTGGGGAGCTTTAATAAATCAGGTCCTTTGACTTGTTGTCTGCAATGACAAAAGTGAGGGTTTCAAAGTTTTGCCACTTAACCTCCCCAGCGGGGTAAAAAAAGATGCTGAAATTGGTAACCCCGTGTCACCTTCAGGGTAGTTAAAATAGTAAAAAACAATGGTAAGTACAATGTTACCTGATCCGCCGGCATCCTCCTTCATCCTCATTCCCGTCCTCTGGCATCCTCCGGCCAGTGTCCTCTGCATCTGATGAGTCACCCGGGAATTCCTGGTGACATCGGTGCATGCGGCTGTTGCGTTGGGGGCGCGGCGCAAATTTCAAAATATTTTGTAATGCATTCAATACAAAATAACTGTATTGAATGCAATACAGTGGATTTATATGTCTAAAAGCGGTACATTGTTTTTCATGAAAATGTATTTTACAGTATAATATATTAGTATGAGTATAATAGAGTTTAAAACACAAAATCATGTCAAAATAATAATTTAAATAAATTAAAAAAAATAAATGTAATAATGTTTATTATTAATTTCTTTTAACTTATTAAATTAATTATTTTGACATGATTTTGTGTTTCAAACTTTATTATACTCATAATATTATAATAAACTGTAAAACACATTTTCATGAAAAACAATGTACTACTTTTAGACATATAAATCCGGATAGAAATGAACCGCCCAGGAGGTTAATATCAGACAATTTTTAATCTTAGAGAACCTTGAGAAATCATGACTAGGACAAAACTGAGTTTTGCAGACCTCACCTCCACAAAACCCCTTCACTCCAAACCCTTACCCATCTTCAACCAAATCCCAACCACTATACACACCAAAAGTTTATAGATATAACAACAATAAAATTGCTAACAAATATTACCAAAATTTATCAAAATATTTTAACCATAAATCAACCATAAATAAAAATTATCCGTCAACTACATGGTCCCCAACCTAAACTTTACTGGTTGCTGGTCCTCAAAGGCACCTCATTACACTTTTGTTCTGCACGCACACAGTAATAATAATTGCTCCCAGCTCAGGAACAATCCATCCATTCCATTTTGTCCAGACCACCAACCTTTTCCTCCAAACACAATTTCCAAACCACAGAGACTCCACACCATAGATGGCTCCCCAATTCCATTAACATTTTGAACCAATCAACACACCCCCCTTGAGGACCTCAACTGCTCAACCCAGCCACACTATCCCCACAACCCTTACTACAATCCAAATCCAAAACCAACCAAATAAGAGGCAGGAGGGTGGGAAACTTTCTCCTGCACCCTGTCTGACCCCACTACTTCCTTTTTGTGACCTTTTTAACTCCTTAACCCCTCCCTCACCTCCACCTCCTTAAACCCCCCACCTCGCTCACTTGCTAAACTAATTTCTTAATCCTATCCAGTCTGCTCCTTGTCTGCCCAGTCATGTCGGCCTTCCCCTATGCTCCATTGCCTAGCACACTCCAGGCCTAATTGGTCTAATGTATTTGAAGAAGTCAGTGAATTATTACATGCACAGTCCAGTGAGGCCTGGAGCAAGAACGAAGTGAAAAATCAGTGGAAGGCCTGCATGACTGGGAAGGGAGTTAACATAGGGGGGGGGAGTTGCTGAATTCGTATGCCGGGAGTGACCTGCAGGGGGAAGGGAGAAGAGGAGTGCAAAGGGAGGTGAGCTGGAAAGGGAGGGCCTTTTTTTCAGCGTGATGGAGAGAAGGAAGAAAGTTTTTTCCCACCTGCTCACCCTGTTTTAGGTGTGTCGGTGAGGTCCTCGAGGGAAGGAGTTGTATTGGACTGTTTCAGTGGGGGTGAGAGTCTCATCTATGATATGGGACCCTCGGTAAGGTTGTTGTTGGGAGTGGTAAATTTTTTTGTGGTAGGGCTGCGAGTGTGTTTCAAACTTTATTATACTCATATTATTATATTATACTGTAAAATACATTTTCATGAAAAACAATGTACCGCTTTTAGACATATAAAACCGAAAAGAAATGAACCGCTAGGGAGGTTAATGACTGCAGAAATAAAGAAGGTGCCAGCAGAACTACAGCGAGATATGAACCTGCAAATTTGTCAAGAAATATATTTCTACCAGCCTGCAGCCTGGCCACCATTCACCACCTACCCCTACAGCTCTTCTCTCCTGCCAACCTTGGCCTTTTTTCCCCCATCTTCCTCACTTGTACCCCAGGAGCTATGGGCCCACCACCACCACTATGACAGCATTCTTACTACAGTTACTCACACCACTTAGACTCTCCATCATAAGTATATTCCCCTGCACATCCAGGACTATACCACCAACCTACTCCTATCCAGCAACATGGGTATAGGGGTAGACTATTGCCTATCCCAGACCCCGTACAGTCCGCAGGATATAAGGAACCGGTAAGACACCATCAAGAGAGATAACTTTGACATTTGAAAAAAAATCTAAATCTTGGTTGCAGCCTGCTGGTTTTTGACATTTAGCCTGAATACAGTCTACTAATTAGTCACTTTCTTAATTACCCCTAATATGTTAAGAATTAAACATGGTTTAAATAACAATTATGTTAAACTAAAACATTCATTGTTTTTATTTTGTTTACAGAGCTGTGTTACACACTAATCTTTTAGGTGGGTTGGTGGCTTCACACTTTCACAATTTCACACTAAATGGAGCTTGTTAGAGGAAGTAGATGCTGAGGATAAGAAATATTTTTTCCTGAGCAGCCAGGCAAAATGCCCAATCTGACATTCAGATATTGTACCAACCTGTTCTGTAAAAGAAATAAAATATTACCTTCACCAAGCAGGATAGATATGAAACATGTTTCACATGCAAATTAGATGTTGAGGACAAGACACGTTTTTTTTCCTGAGCACATTAGCCGAAATATTGTGCCAGTCTCCTAAGGAAAAAAATATTGTCCACAGCATGCAGTCTCTAGTCATAATAAAAATGGGATTGGAGAGTGGCATTGACCCAATATGCTGGGCATATTGGGCATTAGCTAGGCAGAACCTAATCCACCCTAAAAAAACACCCCCTCCAAAAAAAAAAACAGATCTAAAATAACTAACTAAATATGATTGTAATGTCAGGTCTCCCTCTGGTGAAAATTGCTTACTTTTCCGTAAGGGTAAGAGGTAAGTTCCAATGACAGAATTTGATCTTCTACTAGGGAATGTTTCAGAAAATTACAAATTTACCGCTTTTTTTTTTAAACAGATGCCTAGTAACTATGAATTAAGAATTATGATGTATGACATATTATGTTTTATTTAGTAAAGAAATTAAGGTTGTTTAGTTAGTTACATTTAATAAATCAACCCCATACTGTAGGATAATGGTATGGTAACGTATCACCTATAAATGGGTTATTTGATTGTTTTAATTGGTAAGCCATTATGAACCATAATGGTTAATTATCAAACCTAACAAGTATTACTAATTTAATTTTCATGATGGAACCCCATTCTTTGATTCTTCTAAAAATTTTAAAGATTCATTTCCACCTAATTGTCCCATTGTGGTACCTTTGTACCTCCCTACCGGTAAACCCCAGTGTGACTCAAGGTAGAAAAAAGTTGCTAAAAGTGGTAACCCCGAGACACATTCGGAGTAGGTAAACCCTTATGGGACGGTTAGTAATAACAGCGCTTACCTGATCCTCCGGTGTCTCGCGCCATCCATTGCCACAATCTCCGTCTTCTTTCTTCTTCCTTCTTCCTGCTTCTGCATCCGATGAGTCACCAGGGAGTTCCCGGTGATGTCGGTGCGTGTGTACATTCCGGACGGGCGGGAAATTCAAAATCCATTTGTATTGCATTTAATACAAAATAACTATTGAATGCAATACATTGGATTTATATGTGTAAAAGCAGTACATTGTTTTCAAGAACATTTATTTTACAGTATATATAATAGTATGAGTATAATGTGTATTTTTTTTTAATTTAAAAAAATTAAATTTATTCAATTTATTGTTTTACATGATTTTGTGTTTCAGACTTTATTATACTCATACTATTATTCTATACTGTAAAATAAATTTTCATGAAAAACAATGTATTGCTTTTAGACATATAAAACTGTAAAGAAATGAACTGCTAGGGAGGGTAATGCATTGTTAGGAAACGCTCTTCTGGCCGACCACACCAAGTGGTGCTCTACCGTAGTAAAGCGCCCAGCCTATTTCCCTCTGGTGGTGGCGCTAACAGCAGCAGAGGAGTTCTAGAAATTAGTGCTATGTCGCTTGCAGCATTCTTGTTTCCCTTTAGATGTGTTTTTGTCTCGCCATCCCTGCACTGAGACTGCACAGCTGAAGGGGATTTAGAGCTGTGCTGCAGCTGATTAGCAGAATAGTTCCTGATCAATCCCATGCTGTTGGCTTCTTATAAGTCTTTCTGCTCTCAGATTCCATTTCTCTTTTGTAGCGTTTACTGTTGCTGACCATTGCCTGTTCCTGACCCATCGATCATACACAGCCTGGACCCTCTGCCTGTGACCGGACTATGCTTGTGCCTACTCCTTTTGTACCTCAATTGGTGGACTGAAGGGTATCCTGTTAACCTAGTAAATATACCATTGAAAAAAAATTCTTATGCTTGTTTCATGTTTGCTGTAAGGTATGATGTGGAAATGCATGAAATCCCATGCTAGGATTAGCGAAAGGTGCAGTACATGTCTGGTGGTCATCAATGTAGGGTGTGAAACAAGAGGTGCAGCAATGGTTTCTTCAATGTAACTGTTTTTATGTAAATGTATATTGATTTACTTTTGTATTTTCTTCTTGACAATACACATAAAGCAAAAGTTTTAGCAAAAAAAAAAAATGTAATACATCTCTGCAGTACATGCACAATTTTCTATATTTTACCTATCAATGGGATGCAAGTAAAGAAAATTAACTATTCATGTTCCGGGACTATAAAGTATGCCCATACTGTTCTCTTTGACATGATAACACAGTGTAGTTTTGAGTTTTGAATTCCAAAGCACAGGCTGTCAGCCCTGCCTGCATTATTATTGATAGATCACAAAGAACCAAGACTTTTTTTTTTATTCCTGATCTGTTACCATTTCTTGTGCACAGGCTCCTGTGCTTTCAGCTTCAGATGTTTGCTGGATCACCCAGGTTCACTGATTAAAGTATCTTCTCCAGCCTTGGAGAGCTTTAATAAATCAGGATCATTAAGTCGAAGACCATAAATGTACACGTAAAAATCTTTATTTTTTTAAATATTGCACATGACCACCCCTGCACTATGTGTCCCAGGGGTTAACCATGACCTCAACCTCTCTCTATTTTTTGAACACGGCTGCGGCAGATTACCAAGGTCTTCTGCTCCTGGTGCACTGCAGCAATTTTTAGTTTTACACTGGGGTTGTGAAAGAGCTCTTAACAAAAGTTAAAAGGGGTCTATTAAAGCCCAAAAATGTCTTTAAAAAGAATCTGTCACCTCCAGTACGTTATCTCATAAGGACCTTGACATCCCCTCACAACATCAACAAAGCTAAATTATAAAAAAAAAAATAATAATAAAAAAATAGTCCACATACCTATGTACAATCAGAAACAATATCTCACACATCTAAACACATATTTTTTATCTCCCACGCTGGCAAAAGTAAAAGTGATAATTCTATACCATCATTCATGAATAACTTTAAATTGATGGGCTGTAAAAGTTTTTAAAGCATTTATGAACAATTTTGAGTACTATATTTTTATGCCATTTCAGAGGTCCAATCAGTTTGAGGGGTTGAAAAATTTGGTATCTACTTAAGTAACACAACTTCAAAACAGCAAGATGCCTTTTGGATGCCATGTGGTCGCCAGCAATCAGTCAATCAAGGTCAAAGACAAAATGATCAAAGGATACATTCAGGAAGTGATTTAAAAGTCATCAAAAGGTCAGATCAAGGTCAGGTCAAGTTCAGGGATAATTGTGGGCAAAATGTAAATCAGGGCACTGGGCAATGATGCTTGGTGCACTAAAATATGTACTTGTACTTTTATTATGTGTTTTTACATTTTCTGCCCTCACAATCCATCACTCCATTGAATCACCCGGAAGATGTCACATCTTCCCGGGTGATGCAATGGGGATGTCCCTGCCCTGCTCACCCCCCTGAATCCACCAACGGCTGCTGCTCACATCCTCCGGGTGATGCGAGCAGTTATAGTAAGTTGCAGGGATGATGCCAGCGGAAAATCGCCGATGGCATCACCCCCAGAATTTACTATTGCTGCTTGCATCCACAGTTAGATGTGATGCACCATGCAGAAGTCCTGCATGGTGCATCGCATCTAACTGCGGATGCTAGCAGCGGCGTGGGTGGGACCCAGGCAGCATTTAAAAGCAGATTACTCGGTAATCTGCTTTTAAATTTCCCGCCCAGCCACGGCCACAGGATCATCCGATCGCTGCTGGAGCAAGGGGAACAGGTACGAGGGGCTTCTAAAGTTACCCCAAGTGTGACTCGGGGCTACCTTTTTTTGCAAGTGGATTCCACCCCGAGTCACACTCGGGATTACGGCTAGGGGGGTTAAACTGATTTTTAAAGATCCTCCATCTTCCATCTATCTTGTCATTGGGTCCAACATGGACCAAGACAGCTGGGTTCTGACCAGCCCCTTCCAGTAATTTGTTCACACCGCCCACAACATGCCACATGCCACATGCCCACCACATGCCGAACCTTGGCACCAGGGAGACAACAAACCAGGGAGGCAGTTTAGATTTTTTCAACTGATTATTTTTAAGCTGAAAGACTGATTATATATGGTAAAAGGTTTGCTTTTTTGAAAACCCTTTACTATAGCTGTATATACTTACTAAGAGGTTTAATGTAACTTTGATTTTGAAAAGATTGTGCACATTATGCTTATCACATTCATAAATATATTTAAGAGGTTAATTTCTTTTAAATAGATAACAATAATTTAATAGTTTTGATGAAAACAAACCAATAAAGCAAGCAGAAATCATTCCATATAGAAATGCTTTTCAATACCTAAAGCATAATTATCTTTTGATTTTTCCAGGAATATTCTTTTAAATGCAGGCTGTGATAAAACACATATGCTAGTCTTTATTAATAGTGACACAAGGCATGATTCAGAATGCACACAAGTTTAGTGTAAGGTTTTAAATAGATGAACAGGAATAAGCACAGAGTGAAGATAATTTCATGTTTGATCATTTTTGTGTTTTTTTCTGACTTAGGTCTTTGATAGGCTTATTAGTTTTGTGTTTATCTTTTGTTTATTCATTTATTTAAGTTTTGTGGTGGTGATATCGTTTTCTCGGACATTGGATGTATTGGTTTTATCAGATAGTAACAGGATGTCTTCACTAACACCTCAACCACCTCCATTCCTACATACTACACCGCCTTCTTAACCAAATCTAAGTTTACAGTTCCGTGGTGTGTTGGTTTGACTTAAAACATTTCACTAGTTTGTACATCTATCCATACAAATTTTGTAGTTTTGATTTTTTTCCAGGGTGAATAGAGCTTTCTTTCGGTACTTTTGTCATTTAATATTGTTACAGCTAAAATTTTTGTGTTTTTAAGAGAAAATAAGTAGCAAAATCAACGTATGCTTTCTAGTATTTTAACCAAAAATATGTATATATCTTCAGTTTGAGTCTGCCGCATGTATTCTATACCAGAGATACCAAATATGTGCAGATTGCTTATTTGTTATGTACTGTAAATTGCAAAGAAAAGTGGTATTCCTTGATTTTTCAGAGAACGCATATGACAATACTGCTTTTTAACTGCAGATCACATTTGCTGAATCTGTGAGGTAACAGAACAATAATAATCCTGCTAAGATAATACCAAAATAGATACCTAAAGTATTTAGTATGCACTAAGTTTTCTTTTTTATTTGACACAACATAGACTATTGTAGAGATTCATCCAAAAAATTATTTGGCTACCTTTTCTAAATAGGCAGATAGCCTAAATAATGCCATGGTTCTATTTTAATTTGTTAGGTGTTGTATATATCCAAACTGTATAAAATAATGGACACATTTTTAACACTAATATTTGACTGATGTGTAGCAAGATTAGGTTACTTTACTTGGTCATTAAGGTCTACAGCTCATGTACTCCATGCACTGGTTGTACTCATAAACACACATTAGTTTCTAGGCTGGCTCTTTTTCCTCTGAATTTTCCGCTGAATTCTAGGATTTTAACAAACACGAGTCAATGTAAGTGACTTTAGTGATACAACAAAAACTCTCTATTCATAAAAACACCAAATATTTTTGAAAGCAATCAAATCTGCAAGAGATTACTCTTAAAATACACAGAGACCTTGTGACATATGTAGCTTCTGTTACTTGACGTGTTTCACATTTGCTTCTTAAGGAGCCAGTGGTAATATTTCATAATCCTCTTCAATGTGAACACCCACACCAGATCTAGCACAGCACATCAAGGTCATACTTTTCAAAATTTTTAATTTGTAGGTGCAGATTTTAGTTAACATGTTTTGTAAATTGGACCAAAACATCATTAGTTCAATGTCAGAACAGACAGTACATTCTTGGTGAATCCGATTCATCAAACCCTCCCAGGATATGCCTAGAAAATGTATCATATTAAAAAAAAGTGGGGAAGATAGAATCAGGAATAGATGAATAAAATCAACTATTGACCCAAACAAAAGTTTCTATACAACCATGAAATAGAAGTGATTACTCCATAAAGGTGTTTTTCACCCAAAAACTATGGATGCATTAATCAAGTAAATTGTTATATTAGGAGGAGCACCAACATCCCATGTTAGATATTCAACCTTGAATTTAGCCTCTGTTACTCAACACATTTCACATCTGCTTCTACAGGAGTTAGAGGTACTATGTCATAATCTATTGTCCTCTATTGTGAACAACCCATATAAGTACCAACTAATAAGTACAACTTCTAGGTCACATTTAATGGAAGAGATAGAAATGCATTACATGGCCCCTTATCTACTCACACACGTCATTGTTGGTCTTACCTCCAATTAGAGGATAACATAGGTAACAATATGAATAGGCGAAACATAATTTCATCTGACCACTTACACAATTCAAAAAGCTATGCTCTGGCCTAAATCTAGCCAATCCACCACCTTGACTGTACATTTTGCTTGACTAATTTTCAAGAACAATTGAAACAAGATCTAAACCACCAGTTTGATGAACCAAAATGGGGAAAATGTGCACACAGACATATGAGGGTTCAATCAATACAAAATCCAAATATCTTCATGTATACTCTTCACAAATTCCGTACATGTTTCATGAAGTCACACTCCTGGAGATTTAGTGGGACTGCTCTCTGAGCCAACCTTTTGAAAGGTTGCTTGCCCATGCAAACAAGATTGTTGTTCACTTTACTACTAGATTCGTTGACAATTTATCTCTTCAATGCTGCATAATCAGTTCTACTGTAAATCACCATTATCTTTTTAAATCACAAAATAATATCAGGGAGTTAACGTTCTGGCCCAAAAGAAAGAAACGAGAGCCATAGCTAATGAAAACATAGAGTTATGTATTGAATTTGAAAACTCCATGAGTTACCAACCTTCCCTCTAAACTAATTAAACCAGTTTGGCATACAAACCTGCCCCTATATTTTGCTTCCACGCTGGTCCATGCCAACTACCCAACCGATCCTTCTCTAGAGATTTGGTATCCTGATTTAAATACGTTAAGTCACCAAAACATTTTTTAAACCCCCATATGACCCAGGAAAGATGATACTAGCTATGTGAATTTGTTTTTTCTTGTCTCCAACATAGATTTTTTTCTTAATCGCCTCTATATAAATGTTGGTATCCCCCACCCCTACACTCTCACCCATTTTATATCTTTCCTCCTAGTCTTATCACACAGCTTTATTCTCCCCATCAATTGATTTTTACCCCGTTTTCCTCTTCATAGATTTATTTCTATTTCCTACTGCCTCTTAAAATGTATGTATACTAAAAGTATCTATAATGTAAGCACAAAAACACAATATTTTGCCATCTGCCAGTCCAAATTCCAAAATCCAATATGCGTTTTCTTCCTGTGCACATAAACAACATTTTAACAATATTATAAGCTTTCCCAAATATCCTCTGTGAACCACAAAACTTCCCTTGTTATCCTAGGATGATGACACTGCTCCTCAATAGATAACGGGCAGTGACTTGTTATTGCCATTTGGGAACAGTAAGTATGTTACTGAGAAGATTACCTAGAAAGTCATAAAAAACAAACTAGTATGACCACAATAGCTGCTCTAGTGAATTGCAATATATTACATTTTTGATTTTAGGTTTAGCCATGGTACTTGCTGTAGCAATAATTCACAGTTTGACCTCATTGCAATGTACTATTACTTTCCTCTAAACCTGGGTTAGTCTCAAGAAAACTGCCTGAAGTTGTCTGCCATAAAATAGGTCAATAATGGATCACTTTCTCAAATCCTCATAATGGGAGGCATGGTATAAAATTAATTATCAACCACTTTTCCTTATGGCCTAACCTTTTCATAACTTTTTTTTTCTGCCATGATTTAGGAGCATCACCATTGAATGGTAGTCACAGGAAAAAAAAATAGGTCCAACTACATGACATACAATAGTACAGAAAAATACATCCAAATATTTTTACAGCGCAGATTCAAATGAGTTTTTCAGCTCGGAAACACATCAGGCCAAAGTGAAACCAATGACTATTTACTCAATGGACAACCCATGGACTAACTGATTAAAATCTTGAATCAATACACTGTACAGCTACTCCTCTCCCATCTCCACTGTAGAAGCCATTTTCTTTCACAGATAAATCGACCCAAACCTTAACGGTGTTGTCTGGGAGGAGAGACATCAGAGGGAAAACCCTCCTATGTATCCAGGCAGGGATCATTTTGGAAGATCTTTACATTTAGGGGAACAGCTATCTCGCTCTCCTATTATACATACAGATGTTATACATATGTCAATCCTTGGAGGTGTGTAGTAGTGATAGTTGTCCATTGGCAACATTAAAAAATCTCTGCAGTTCACGATCGGACAGTTATCCATAAATAATGGTCCTAGAATTATTCCTCTGAATCTGGCATGCAATGCGATACCCTTTACGTGTTACCTAATCATTGTTAACTACAAAATTTCAAGGTGTATGCAAGCGTGAGAAGGTTTCTTTAGAAGAGGTTAAGAGTATACCCTAAGTAATGCTGTATCAAAGTAATACTTAGGCTTAAACCTAAGAAAAGAAATACATCATCAAGTTCATTTTTATTATTCAGTTCAATTATTTATAAAAAAAAAAGTTCATAAATGCAGACAGAGTGAGAAGTATCTAAATTTATTGTTCATTCAGTTTCTTGCAGTACCAGTCAATAAATCGCAGACTGAGAGAGGAAGAAGCAGCATAAAGAGCCAATCAGTTGTACTGGAGAGCTTATGAGGAACATGCTGATATAAGGAGAAAGTAGATTGACTAAAATGAGGCATTAGTCCACTGCTTTTCCTTTTACTGGCCATTCACATTCTGAGGAAGGAACAAGACCTGTAAATGCTACTGAACTCGAGCAGAGGAAAATCACATCTCCTGCTATATATATTTATATATATATATATATATATATATATATATATATATATATATATATACATACATTGTCCTGGGATGCTGACTTGGTATTGCCCTTTGGGAACAGTAAGTATGTTACTGAGAAGATTACCTAGAAAGTCATAAAAAGCAAACTAGTATGACCACAATAGCTGCACTAGTGAATTGCAATATATTACATTTTTGATTTTAGGTTTAGCCATGGTACTTGCTGTAGCAATAATTCACAGTTTGACCTTCTTGCACCTCATTGAACTCTAAGGAACAGACAGGAATATTTATATAGATATATATATATATTTATTTATATATATATATATATATATATAATCCTGTCCCTTAGAGTTCAACTTCAACTCTTCAACTCCCCACCACTACCACCCAACTTCAAGTTAAATACTCACAAATATATAATAATATCATATATGTATTATGTTTTTAATGCTGCCAAAGAAAATCCTATGGATGGTGATTTAAGCAGCACATAAAAATGACTTCTGTCTGCTCATGTAGGTTCAGGTTATCCTGATGAATAAGAGGTTAATGCTTTTTGTAGAATTGAAGCAGTATAGACAAACTCAGTGTGACTGTGAAATTACATGCAATGAAATTGTCACTTCTCATAAGCAGTCCAGTTATTACCATCAAGGAGTATGGTAATTGTCCTCTAATTTAGTGAATTAAATTCTCAAGTGTCTTTCTAGATAAAGTGGTGGGCTAGCATTGAAGTGTCATTATAGGGTGTCTGGCACTGTAGTTAAACTGCCAATTTCATACCATTGTAAGCTATTAAAAGGATTAAATTCCTTGTGAGAAAAAGATATGGGTAAATTGTTTAAAATAACATATGAAGAATATTATGTAAGAGCTGTATGTGAGGCCATATATACATTATACAACCTCTTTTCTTTTTATAGAACATGGTAATTTTTTTTCTAAACCTTTTTTTTTTAAATACACCTTTTTCTTCTTTAGCATGTATGAAAAAGTGCCACCGACCTGAAGTGTATAATCAAAATGAAAGGGGGGTTAGGATTTTTTTGCCCACCTAAGTGTCCTCCATGGGGGAGGGGGGTAGTAAGAGGCTTTATGCCCCATTCTTTGCTAGACCTCCCTCCTGGGAACCAGACTTTTTAGCATTGGGCACAGGTGCTTTGGGCGGAAGCTTCAAATTTTGGGTGGGGGCACTTCTTAAAACAACTCTGCAGTGTCAAAGAGCATAGGGGCTGCTATTCACACTGCAGGGGTACTGTACACCGACATGTCCCTAGCTATGGAGAACATGAGTATTATCAGCAAATAATTTGATTTACACTAAATCCTTCTCTGATACTATCCAATGTACAATGGTGCACATTAACACATTCATCCTACTGTAAACAGAATAAATATGACTATGGGATACAAGGCAAATCCCACTGAGCCTTACTTGGGGGAATATCTATCAATAACAGGGTGGGTTGCCCAGTCTATTGTTAAAACTATTGTAATATAGTTAAATATCAAAACCCTATTACACAATTATCTCTTAACATGGGCAGTATGTCGGCTCAGGGGTTTGGACTTCAGCCCTTGCAGCGCTGAATCCAAGGTTTGATTCCCAGACAGGACATTATCTGCATGGAATTTGCAGGTTCTGTCTGCGTGCGTTTCCTCCCACATCCCAAAAACATTCTTTGAGGTTAATTGGCATCCCCCTAAAAATTGACTTTCGACTACATTAAAGACATAGAACTTTGGTAGGGACATTAGATTGTGAGCTCCTTTGAAGGACCGTTAGTGACACCACTATGGACTTTGTACAGCCCTGCATAATATGATAGTGCTATATGAATACTGTGTAATAATAACATTTGTCCTACATCCAAAACATAACCTTATCTCTGCCCTTAAATGTACCCTAGCCCTTAAACCTAACCTCTTACCCTTTGACTATAATTCAACTTACATAATGGGGCTAAACATAGTACATTTTTTTACCCAAGCGCATACCTGTAAAGGAAAAATACATACTGTACCTACCTTTATTGCCATCAGAACTGATCGAGGCAGATCTGATGCAAACAACTGGTTCCCTGAAGACCATTGGGAAAGTCTCTGTGGCCCTCTGAAGCTCTCACTGGTTTCTTCCATTCACCTGATGTCATTATTGTAACCTACAGTGTTGACAAAGAGGAGAACCAGTTTGCAGTTTGAATGTAGATGACTCTTTTAAAGTGCTACCTAGTTGTCATGCTGAACAAATGGTTTCAATAAAGCTATAGAGCAATTCGTATACTGAATGGTCTACAGGCAAGGCTGTATTTATCACAAAGGCACATGTAGGCTAGTGCCAAAAAGGGCCATAAGGTATTGGCACCAAGACTCAAAATATACAAACTGATAGCTTCCTCGTTAATTTTGCCTTACTCTTATTTACACTGTATGAATAAATATAAAGGAGATACTAAAGAGAAAGGGGATTCTGGGGGTGTTAAGAGGTCGGAAGCCTATTTACAATACATGTGAGTTGAGCTGAAGTTCTTTTAATTTTATGGGTATTCACAAAGCAGCTTAGTGTCCAAATATGACTGCAACTATAAATGGTTTGTTAAAGGCATCTATATTTATTTATTATATGTACTGAACAATAGCTGTGCTATACTGCTGCATTCCTACTATCCTAGGTCAAGGCACTGATGGTGGGAATGTGTGTAATGTATCAGTGTGTAGCAGCATACACTGTATGTCTCGTGTTAATGTGAGTGGGTGTAGGTTTGATGTTTCCTGAACAAAGTGATGGGAGGCACAGAGGTGAGGGTGTGGGTATGATGTGACCAGCATCAGGAAATGGTAATTACATACGGGGGCATGACATTACACAGAAGAATGACTGCAAATAGGCAAAGTGATATATAAGATTCAGTTGACAGAGATTACCTTGTGTTAAACTTTGTGAGCAACTGCACACCAGCAACATATAACTGCACTGAATGACGGTTTCTCATGAAAGCAGTCACTGCATTTTATCTTAGATCATGGGATTTGTTGTAGAATTCTCTCTATTAAACCATATTCTTGAACCAAACCATGTATCAGTTCACCCATATATGCATAGCCATATCTTGTCCTCTTACATGTACTGCTAAAAAAAACTTAAAAGATAATAAAAGAAAAAAATCAAAGAAATTATGTTATGCAATTCATAATATGATTGTTATGCAATTGAAAAATCATATAGCTGTGTTTAACTTGTTCTTCAAAGTAAAAAAAAAATTGGAGAACAGTTTTGTGTAAAATACTGTGAGTTTATCAACTTGTTATCTTTTCATATCTATGCTAAGGAGTAACCACGAGAATACACAAATTCACTTAATTGTGATTACAAACAGTGTACCTTTATGTTGCAGAACTCCTTATTAGAGAACCAGTAGGCAACTCCATTGCAGTGGGTTTGTATTGAACAGCTCTTCCTGCGGCCTGGTGGAGTAAATTGGAGTTGGTTGTTGGTTATAAGTGCAATTGAGCACAGTGAAAAAATGGGGTTGTGTTACAGTTTGATTGGTTAGAAAAGTTTTATATTAATAAAGACTGTAAAGTATATATAAAGAGTATACTAATGTTATATGTCCTGATATATGTTAAGTTATGTTAATGGAGATAATATTTATATGTTAT
>NC_092865.1:69280822-69330802 GCF_032062135.1 Pyxicephalus adspersus | reverse complement strand
AGGGGTCTGTGCGAGGTCAGCTTGGCTTGGAGAGACACAGACAGGGGTCTGTGCGAGGTCAGCTTGGCTTGGAGAGACACAGACAGGGGTCTGTGTGGGAGTTCAGCTCTGTTTGGAGACACAGACAGGGATCTGTGTGGGTTCATCTCGGTTGGAGACACAGACAGATGGACTGTGTGAGGAGCTCTGCTGAGAGACTCAGAAAGTCGGTCTGGGTGAGTGAGCTCAAAAGTGAGCAGAAGGTTGCTGAAAGCTTGGTTTTGAGCTGACAGGGAGAAGCCCTCCAGCATAGATGTCTGATATATAGTAAGTGCCGGAAAGGCAAGGTTTTCTTTTGCTGTTTTGTTGTTTTATCTGCAACCTTCAATAAACCTGGCTGCAAGCCAGCTTAAGGCTGATACCTTGGTGTGTAATCTGAGTTGGATGAACCAGACAAGTGTCCTTTGACCCCAGCAAAGGCGATCCTGAGCGTAACCCCTCGTATTATGTATATTGTAAAATGTGTTTAAAAAATGTATGGGATTTAATAAGAAAAAGATGAAAAGTGTAGGACTGTCTGATATCTAAATGTTCCATAAAAGTTTGTAGCATTTAGTTTTAGTATTGGCCTCATAAATAAATATGTTTACATCTTGAAGCTGCATATTACTGTTGTACAAGATGTACAATTTTCGTACAATAGCAATAACTTTCCATCATAAGCTGAATAAAGCATTTATAAACATACCTGGCTACATATTCCCACGTCCTTATCATAATAATTGAATGCGATCAAACATAAAGAGCAACTGTAGAAAAATAAATAATAAACCCTTACTGAGCTGTCTGGAATTAGTCACAATTACCAGACAATACAGTTTTATGGTTACTATGAAATCTACATCCCCTTGAATCACAAGCTACATCCAGCTATAGTCCCACCAGGGCATGCCCTCCATCACCATAGCAACAAGAGTTCTACACTGACATGACAACCAAAATCCAAACCCTGATCGCTCACATACATTCATAACAAAAACAGTAATTACGCCTGATTATGCCAATTAACTTTTCACATTAAAGCTTTGTGTCTAAGTCACAACACAGCAATATTTATAATTGAAAAGGCAATAAAATAAGCTTGATAACCAAAACCTTTACCGAAGTAAATAGGGGAACATTTGTGTCCATTAGTCTGTATTAAATAAGAGGGGATCATCTCGGATCATATTAAAAATGTTTGCACATTGTGATAATGGGAAGCCTATAAAGAAGATGTATTACCTTGCATAACATTACATTTAGACTAATTTCAGACCTGTACAGGGTTGCAGCGGGCTGCCATAAGCTCGATCTCCTAGTTGAATGGGAAGGGTTGCAAACTTCTTTGTGCAGGCCGTTGTGGTATAGTTGTGGTGGCAAATATTGCAGCCATTGTTGCTGAATGCAACATGCTGTTTATGGCTGCCTTTATGCGGCCAGCCGATTCAATTGATTTCAATGCAACCTCCTTTAACTGCAGCTCACAGGGGTTGCGATTGCTACTGGGGTACTGAGAACGATCTTGAAAATATTGAACCAAAGCAAACTGCAACCTTAACTGCATGACAGAAGTTCAGTGTGGTTACGGTTGGGCTTTAATTCCACAACTGCAGGGGTGAACCGCACAGTATTAAAAATGGGTTGCTGAGATGGGCTTACAGTGATGAGTTGCAACCGAAGGTTGCCAAATGTGCATGTAAATTACAGCTTTGGAAACAGTAAGGAATACTTAAATTTCCTTGGTGTAATTGAACTTTTGCCATATTTGGCAGGTATGTGCCTACTTGTGGTATACGCTTCTTTGTATGGGCCTTGTAGCTATAGCAGGTCCAGGTGCGTCCCCTGAAAGTCACCACTTTTGCTGCTACGTTTCCAGGTCCACAGTGATCCTCTTCAGAACCTGAATGACCACTGATAATTGCTGTATGTGACCAGGAGTTACATTGTCTCTGGTGTCCAGGTCAAAAAAGCCACCAGAAGCAAGGGAAAAGATTTTTGGCAAGAGAGAGCATTTCTCTTCTGCCAAAAACCTTAACTTTAAAATTTTTGGGGGTTTAGGACTTCAAACCACTTTAAGAACCCTCTTTTTATAACCTTTTTTTTAAATGGTTTATCTATCAGAAATAATTCCCTTTACTATCTGTTCCTAGACAAAGCAGTATATAAGAGGAGATCTCTCTATAGTGATTTTTCACCTTTTTGGACAATTTTCACTAGAACTTTTTAAAGATTTCCCCCACCTTCTGTACCTGTAATAACCTACACAATTTGGATTTTCTCTTGCTTTATGTAATGCCCTAAAATCATTAGAACTTGAGAAAGAGGGATACCTAGAAGGTGGGGAAGTAACACCCAATGGGAGGGGAGACCTGTAGTGGTGGGAAGTAGTGAGTGTTATATCGTACATTATACAATGCACACATTTACCACAGTTTTTGCATCCACAAATATTGGCAAATAACAAGGGTTGCATCAGTCTCGAATAAAACTGGGCAAAAATGGGTCCTGTAGCACCTATGACTATTTATCACTGGCTTACACTACATAGATCGGCATTAGATGATATCAGATCTGTCAGACCCCAGCAAAGGAAGATGTTAAACATGGCTTACAATGTATGTGCCAGTACTGGTTCTTAAATTGGTTACTTAGAAAGTAGAGATGACACAAATGACATATTCCTTCCTACATCGTTGATGATGCCTTGCTATAGGTACTGATTTAATGTGGGGAAGACAACACAAAAAGGCAGAAAGAGAAGAAAACAAAAGCCTAAAATGTCTATACTTGGGGGCAATGTGCATGTAATATTAGCCATTATATTTACTATCTTTTCTCAATCCAAAGATCTTCATGTATAAATTAAGGCAGATGGCATGCTTCTGTTCCAAATCCATTGCTCTACCTACAGTCAATTTATCAATGAACCGGTCTGTAAACAAAGTTATCATAAACTGGTCTGTGAACAAAGTTCCCGGTCTGTAAGCTTCTGATGAATTTACACCGAGTTGCACATACACAGCTCAATGTACATTTTTGGCACCATACCTTGGATAAATAAATAAATGTATGGGTGTTATGTCATTCTGGCCTCACCATTCAAGATGATTGAATATTCTAAACCTGGAAAAGGACTGGGTAAAGATGTTGGTGCTGCGAGGGTTGGCTGATACAAGGGTGGTAATTTTACAGTTAGTTTTAAGTAGATTTAAACTCCAGACTTTATTTTCGTCTCACTCTGGCCAATCCACTCCAATTTTTTAAAACTATTTATAGAACACATCCCTTGTCCTTAACATTTGGTTCTCATATCCCCCCCAAAATAGTTCTACTTTAAATGAAGCTGCACATTTAGAACTATCAGCAGCAATTTTTCATTGCTAAAAGCTAATGTACTGATCTAGAAACCTGTACAGCCTGGAGCACTTCCATTATCACATCTTTGATTATGTGAATAAGAAAAGAAAAAATGCCACATTTGTTGAACCGTCTTTTCTTTGTTCTTGACTAGAGTAAAGAGTAGAGGATGATTGGTAAGCCTTTGTTCTGGGTTATTGATTTGCTAGAGGTATGTTGTGGATACTGCATAATAAGGATATATGACGTCATTTTGTATATGTAGCCTGATACATATATGTATATGTGCGCTCAAGGTTAGAGCCTCAATACAGGAAAAATTATTACATTGTGGAGGTGTGATGACTTAATATATGCTTTGATTCATTTTTATACTGTGTACTTACCCTCTAGTTTGACATTAGTACAGAACCAGGGTTCAATCAGTCAGATGACTCACTTGATTTCACAAAGCTGCAGTACTGACAGGCATGTGAAAACTCAATAGCCAGAAAAATAAGTTTAAAAAAGATTTTTTATTTGCATTTCAGGCTTATCTTTTTCACTAAACTCACAAAAACCTAATTCCAGTAAGATTACAAAAAATACACGTGTTAGGAGGCGCTCCCTGGGCGTAGGATCCCAGTTGATACCTCACTGCAGGAGGGTGCGCACAGCCTATTCCCTCTGGCGGCTGCGCTCGCGGTAGCCCTGGGGTAGCAGAATCAGTGCCCTGTAGGTTGCAACATCCCTGTAGCTGAGGTTTTCCCTCTGTATCCTCCGCACTGTGCAGCTGAAGGGAATTGAGTTGTATGCAGCTGATTAGCAGAGTTCCTGTGAATTCCTGACTGCTGGGGCTTTATAGCCACTCTGCTCCCAGTCAGAGGTGCCTCTTATAGCGTCTGCTGGGCTGACCGGTGTTGGATTGATTTGTGAGTTTTCTCTGTTACTGACCTGCACCTGTTTCTGACTATCCATTTGAACTCTGCCTGGACTGACCTCTGCTTGTGACCCTGACTCTGTTTTTGCCTTTGCCCCTTGTACTTCGCTGGATGGACTGATTTTCCTGTGTGTTTGACCTCGGCTAGGTTTTTGGATTTCCTGACATTCCTTACTCTGTATTTGGGGCTCTGTACTTTGCATTGGTGGGCGCTGGGTCGGCTGCCGGCCTTTCTCCAGACACCATCCTTTGTGCACCAAGTACTGGGGGTAACCGAGTGCTGGGAGACACAACCAGTCTCCCGAGGCTGAGCGGGGGCTGCTATAGGCAAGGACTGCAGCATAGATTAGGGGATTGGTGTCTGGGGAATACCCATATTGATCCGGGCCTTACAACATGTAGCAAAAGTTAAAATAACTTATTCTAGAATAGCCAAAAAAGTCAAGAAAAGTCCAAAAAAAATAGAGGAGAGCAATTATCAGAGCAGTGTTTGTTGCTCAAAAAAAAAACAGAAATAGTTTGTGATTTACTAATTAGCATTTTTTATGGAATTATATGCATAGGATAAGTAAGTGCTGCATTTACAGCTCTAGCTCTCCTCTGGAAATTGCATAATAAGTCAAATAAATAATGATCATGAAAAAAAAAAAAAAAAAAATCCTAAACTCCAAAGTAAAGATACTGTGTTTTCTCCACAGTTTAACAGCGATTGTGAAGGTTGTATTCGTTGGCATACAGTGGAAAGGGCGAGCTGACCGCAACCAACCTTCACAATCGCTGTTAACCTGTGGAGAAAACACAGGATCCTTACCTTAGGGCATCCAGAACGGATCCAAGCCTCTACCATTACTATTAACCAGTTGAAAAAACACAGTATCCCTACCTTGTGACATCCAGAACTGATATAGGATTTTATATCCTGACAATTATTATAACTAATGGGAACCAAACAAGATAATCAACATAATTATTAGAACTTTCAGTATTTCAACTAATTGTGGGGATCTCTTAAATTATTTTATTCCCTATATATCCCTGAACCATTATCAATATATTCACAATAAATACAAGACAACCACTGACCACAGCCATTTCATAAAATATCTAAACCATCCAGCTAGTTTTTTCACCGCCAAGAACTTTGGTCATTCCAACTTTTGTTACTTACTGTATTCTTTGAGATTAACCATCAGCAGACACCAACTCTAGTCTTTCAATCCCCTGAGGAAGCCCCTTTGGGCGAAGCGCGTTGGGTTTCAAGACATGTCAATCTGCTGACATTTGTTCAACTCTTGGTTACATGGTTTAAACACTAACCTTGATTCTAGCATGGAAGGACTATGTTAGCAGAGGTTCTAGAGCAGTGGGGCTATGTCTAGTTTTAGTCAATCAAAAAATGTTCAATAAACACAGTAATGTTTTATAGAAAAATATTCCACCTATAAAAGCCTGTCTTTTTCTCTCTATTTATCCTTAATTGATGCCTTCAGCTAAGAAATTTCTGGCTCAGCCAGATATGAAAAGGAAGTACAAGCATAACAGGAGTAGGAAAGGCATAGGTCAATGCTAAATCTAACCCTAACTTTAAATTCTGCTCAAAATGTACTTGTTGATGCTGAGCTTCTGCCATAAACTGCAAGTTTATAACCTACTATTTTCACTGCTTACTCAACAGCAGACTTCCTGATGCATGGGGATTCTCTTAGGCTTTTGTATGGCCACTAATGATGTAACTCTTGTGCATTCGCAGGAGTTACATTGTCCCTAGCTGCTGGCTCTATATGTAGCATCACCACCACATACAGGGACAATCTCTACACTACATGGCACATGGTCAGTGCAGTATAGAGCAAAAACAAAAAGTCACCAGGGAGCCAGGACTTTATATTATGACACAAGAGACATTTCATGTCTCTTTTCCCAATTAACATCACCAGTGGGCAGCATGGTGGCTCAGAGGTTAGCACTATGGCCTTTGCAGCGCTGGTTCTGTGTTCGAATCTTGGCCAGAACTCTGCATGGAGTTTGCGTGGGTTTCCTCCCACCTTCCAAAAACATGCGGTTGGGTTAATTAGCTTCCCCACAAAATTGACTTAGACTGTATTAAAGTCTTATGAGTGATAGAACATTAGATTGGGAGCCCCTTAGAGGGACAGATAGTGCCATGACTATATAGGACTGCCAGCTCCATGGTGGACTGCAGAGATAACCATGACTGTCTTCATCCATTGTATGCATGCACAGGTGTTACATGACTCCAATGTCTTGCATGCGCCATACAGTGTAGAGCTAGCTGCACTGAAAGCCCTCTTTGATGTCACACTTGCAGCTGGACAAGTCCAGTATCTCCACATCATATTGGGTGAGCTCCACAAGTGGTCAAATCTGGGTACCCAGTAGTATATGTCATTCTCTTTTTACCATTTACATATCAGTCCTGGTAGCAATATGGTTTGCATTCACAAGGTTAAGGTGCCGACTATGGTTGGTGTTGGTATCCTGATCTGGCTTGAAAAATCCATGCCTCTATTCTGAGGCTGTTGCTCTTACAGATCCTTGAAGGGATGTCAGAAGCAAAAGAAAGCTAGCCAGCAGAGGTATGGTACCTATCAGAAAATGCAGCAAAGAGACATAATTAAAGCCCATGGCACATATAGTTCTTACTCGGAGATTGCATTAGGAGATCTGCCACTTTTGTCCAGTACCAGATATGCAATAAATTGGATGCATATTAGTAGTCATTCTTTGAGATCATCCAAATACATGGGTCTTTGCATTAAAACATGTAGGACTCCATTTTCTACAAGTTCCCCTTCCTAGAGCTGCTGTGCCCTCACTACATGGTACTTTTGCTTTATTACATTATTTTTGACTGTTTGAATATTGATTATAAAATTTATGTTTAGTAAAAAAAACTTTCTATATTTTATTCTATTTTTTAGGGCTGATTTTTTTTTTACTATATTTTGTTTATTATACATGGGTTAGCTTCGAAACAATTCTTGCAAGGGTGATTATCATTTCATATTTGATTACAGATGATGCTGCATTTTTAGTTGTGGGACTTTCTGAGATGGGCTGATATGCTCATTGGTAACATCCTTGGCATATCCATGGCAGATAGGTCTGGAAATATTTGTTTCACAACACTTAATTCACGAGCAGTCGTCTGGGGGAATATTTTACCAATGGTGTTTTTCAGATCATAGATGGAATATACACCGTTATATGCACAGTTGATACAAAGGAAAAAACATTATAATGTATGGTTCAATTTTTCCCACAAGGACAAAAATCCTTCTTGATCCCCTAAGGCAATCATATATTCCAAATGTCAATCTGTGTTGTCATGCCTTCTAAAATGTAATACTCAGCTTTGTTCTCGCAGCTATAAATTCATCCAGCTATTCCACAAAACAATCCAGTGAGCTTGGTAAAACAGCCAATCCTATTCTTTTTTTTTTACCCCAACGTCCAGGCTGTTATGGTCACCCAGAGACATGAATGTAATGTTTTTTATAATGTAATAATTTGTTTACATTTTAATCATGTAGAAATTGGGTCTGCCAATAAAAAAATATATATATATTACAACTGGAGTCAAGTAAGTGAGAACAATAAATGGAGCTGATCACAATAGCAACCAACTATTACTATTAACCAAGCATCACATGCAAAGACTAATCAAGATTTTCCGATTTTTATTTAATTTTAATTTTTTTTTTGTATAATGTGCTTTTTTAATTGTTTGTTTAAAAACTTTAAAGGTGTGAAACAGAGTTAAAAATGTTGATCGAACAAAGTTGTACATGTTGTTTGACATTCAAGAGAGGAAATAACAAGCTAATACACAAGTGGAAGTGAGAGGCAATGTAATAGGATGTTATATAAATAGAAAAAGTGATATAAACCCTAGCCTGCAATTTCATAGCGAACAAATACACTGAGCAAAATATGAGGCTAAAGATGTATTAAATTATCTGGATAGGATCTGTAAATAGATATATATAATTTATATGATAATAATATGTAAAGTATCAGATTAATGACACCCTGAAAGACTCATTTGTACCTTGATATACATTTTTTTTATCTGTGCCTGTTGATCTGTATTTTTTCCTATGCATGTTTTAACATCAACAACGGTTCATCTCCCTTGAAAATTGATGTAAAACAGAATTATCCAGAGGTCCAACCAAAACAAACAAACCTGTTTTTAGTAATTGTTAAGAAAAAGCAAAGCTGCAGGGGTGTTGGGTGACCAGGTGGGGGGCAGCAACAATCAGTAGATGCCTCTTGCCAAGGAATTGCCAAAGTATTCTTTTCCTTTAAATTGGACATTGGGTAATAAAGTCTCAGATTATTTTTCAGAATTTAGCTTTAAGCTCTTTGGTTTAAGTAAAGCAGAGGAGAAAGTTGTGTCCTTAATTGGCTGAAATTTCCTTCATGCTCTATAAACTGAAATGCAAAGAAGCGAGAAGGCAGAGGAAGAAAATAAGACATTAAAAGACCAGGTAACAGTAGCTTCAGATCATATTCAGTGGATTTAGAAAACAATTTTTAAAATATTCACTTTTTTTTTGCTTTTCAGCCTTGAATAAAATCAAATAATTTCCCTGCTGTATTTCCTCAGTGAATACAATGTCAACAGATCAGATCATTGATATGGATAAAGGAGCACCCTCTCCTAAGAAATATAGTAAAGGAATCACCTTCCCCATTGCACACCAAGCTACGTTATTGGCTACTAATAATTGGTAATCAGTTGTAATAATTTTGATTGGTTCAAAACCGGCACATTCCAGTGCTTCTTAGTGCACCAAAGAGTTGTAGATGGGGACAAGTCAGGAGCTGGACACCAAATAATTTCAAAAACTTTATGAATCCCTGGAAGCAAAGCAAGGTCTATAATTTTTTTTTTAAATGCAAAATGTTTGATACTACCAGTATCCTCCTCAGATCATGCCGTCCCTCCAAACTGGATAAAAGACTGGGGAGGAAACTGGTCAGAGAGGCTACCAAACGACCTATGGTAACTTTTAAGGAAATACAGAAATTTATGGCAAAGAATTGTCATTGTGTGCATTTGACAACAATGACACAAATGTGGCTTGTATGAAATGCAAGAAATAAGAAAGAGAGGCCTGGAGGTTGGGGAACGCAGTGAAAGGATAGTGGAAGGCCTCCACTATAGCTGAGGGAGGGAGAAGAGGAGTGAAAGGGGGATCATTCTACGGCAGGACGGGGAGAGTGGAGAAAATTTCCCGCACACTCCCCCTAGTATTTTGGTGCTTGTGGGGATTTGGTTAGGTTGAGGTTTGTTGCTGGGAAGGTTTTTTCTGGTCGATTTCAGTGGGGGTGAAAGGCTCATCTTCAGTATGGGACTCTCTGGAATTTCAGTTATTGGTAGTTTTATGGGTTTTGGTTAAAATGGGCTGCGAGTCCTGCTGATATCGTTCCTGAGCTTGTGGTGCGGCTGGGAGCAGATATATCACAGCGGTGCAGACCTAAATAAGTTTGGGGATATAGTAGAGGGGCCTTCGAGGACCAGTAACCAGGAGAGTGGGTTTATTGAGTCAAGGTTATAATTAAATGTGTTATTTATGTATTTGTATTGTTATTTGAGTTGTTATTTATGGTAATTATTTGCATTTATTTATGGTTATTTATTTGTTTTGGTTATTTATGAAAATGTTTATATATTTTATTTGTTTTAAGAAATTGTTTGTTTAATAAAAAAGCCTTTCGGACATTTAAAAATTATTTGGGTGTGGTGTCATTTGAGGGTTTTTTTTTTAAGGGGAGGGCACTGTATGCGGGCTCTCTGCCTTGTCACAGTCAAGGCCATTGGAGCTTTATCAAAAAGCACCTTGAGCATTCTGAGGCCAAGGGGAAATAGGTTTTGCTGAGCAAAATAGAGTTTTGCCCAGATAAGAGAACAATCTACGTTTATGGAGATAGAAGCACAATACCAGTTAGCCATGTAGGTGGAAGTATTCTGTTGTGGCAGTGGTCCTGATTTATTAAAGCTCTCGAATGCAGGAAAGAATACACTTTCATCAGTAAAGCTGGTTGATCCAGCAAACCTGGAATAGATTTCTTCAAAGTCACTTGTTATTTGCTATCAAATGTTTTGAATCCTGGACCAGATCCATTCCAGGTTTGCTGGATGACCCAGGTTCACCCATGATAGTGTATTTTCAAAGCTGTTTTTTTATGGGTGCAACGGATCTTGCTTCCATTGCTTATACAGCAAAAATGGTTTAGCCACTCTAGATGGTAAGGATGAACTGTTCTGTCTAAATGGGTGAAAGCCACCAGAGTGTGGAGACCGGAGCATTGATGTGAATTTCAATATGTATTATTTCAGTTGCATGGTCCAGAGGTTCCAAGTGGCCTGACCCTGTACATTTCAGGGGTGGGCGGGAGCACACTAGGCCGGACTCTGATTCCTGCCCTAATGGCTCCGCCCACACTGGGAACCCCCCCTTAAGTGAAATCCCTCTCCTCCGTATGCATTGCGGAGGAGAGGGATTTCCCTTCAGGGAGCTTTCCCTATTTAACGCGGCGGCAGAAATATCAAGGTCAGCTGCGGTAAACAGGGGAGCCACAGCAAAGAGGCAGCACCAGAGCTCCGGTGGCCCTGGAGCTCCAGGGGCTCCAATAGTTCCTAACGCCCCTGGCAGATCCGGCCGGCAACCCGCGGCTCCGTGAGTTGCTGGCCGGCATTAAGCCGGATCGGCCAGTGGGCGTTAGGCCGGAACGAACTACCGGCTAGGCCATATCTGGCCTAAAGGCCAGAGTTTGCCGACCCCTGCTGTAGAACATTCCCCGGATTTTGAAGTGTCTGGGAGATTACACAATCACCACTGATACCACTATAAAGAACCAACTTCCCTTGAGGACCTTACAGCAACAAAACCAACCTCCCTAAACAAACAGGCAGGCGGGTGGAAAAACATTTTTTTTACTCTGTCCCACCAAACAATTGACCACCCCCTGTTGTTCCTTAACCTTATAACATTTTTACTCCACCCTACCAATACGTCACCCTACCACTCCCCCATAACTAACCCCTACATAACCCCACCTAAATCTCTTTACCCTTTACTGCCTGCTCGTTGTCCCCCAAGTCATGCAGGCCTTCCACTATGCCTCCCTGCGCTGTTTCACTCCAGGCCTGTCTGGATGAGTATTATGCTGTTTAGCAAACTGCTCAGTGTCCTGGATCCTGTGGGACAGCCTACAGGTTATGTACACTACTGGACAGTGGTAAAATCCTGAGATTGTCCCACAGGATTCAATATACTTGCCACCTTCAACACATTCCAATTTGACTTACAAGGCATCGTTGTGAGTCCAAAAAATTGTGGAAGGTAAGCTCCAGCACAACCCAATAATATTAGAGCATTGCTCATTGATTAGGTCATAGCAGAGAAGAATGGGAGCTACTGCAGATTTGTGCAAGGCATTTTCAGATTGTGGCAATTCTTTTTTTTTGTAACTAACAGCTGGTTAAGGTAAGCATGACCCTTTGTTTCCATGTTTAACTTTCCTAAAATGGAATTCTTTACACTAAAAACTGTACTGTGCCAAATGGCTGGTGCAAGTGGCTTACTGCTGGATTCCCATGCTTTTGTTTCAGAAAGCCTTTTTTACAAGACAAATCTTATCTTTTATGAGCTATTATGTTGAGTATTTATATGAGTATTTATAAAACAGAGGATCAGACATTCTCTCTGAGAATTCTGAGAATTATCCATGTGTTTCAATGGCAGTAATTGATTCCTATCAAGGAATGTTTGAGGGAATGTCAGATTTCTTGTTTTATAAACAGAGCCCTGTAAGTCCAGTTCACCACTGTTCACCCCGTTTTAATATGTACAAAGCAGCAGAGTACTACAGAAGTGGCTAAATAATTCAAACATCTCTATCTACTTTATAGAAATTGTAATGCTGCCATTTCACATGCAAAAGCAGTGTAATATATTGCTATATATCTTTTTGCTGAATGCATAGCTTATTTTCACTAAAAACATAAATATATTTTATTCAGATAAACCACATAAACAGGAAGAGACCAAAGCGAGAATGTGTGCTCCTATTCTGCACTGGCCATTTCTGCAGTGGTCAATGTCAACATTTAAAAGTGTGACCACAGTTGATGTGAAAGGAGGTAAAAAGGAAAGCCGTATTTATGCATTAGCGTGAAAGTGACCTAGTTTTGTACTCGTCTAAATTTTCATTTTGTTTTTTGTGTTGTAGCATTGTAACACTGAAAAGGCACATCATAATTCACTACAAGTCTAAAGCCGCTTTTTGGCTGACATATTGATATTAGGTTGTAGGCCTTATCAAGGAAAAGTTGTTAAAGCATATCTGGTTTTTATGTGTAGGGTTTGATTTGTATGATATTGTAACTGTTAAGACCTTGTTAATTTTGTTTTGCACATCTCTGTTCCATTGGAAAGATTTCCAATAACTTCCTATCCAATAAACACAAGAAGTGAGAGAAAACCTCTCCAAGTAAGCACATTCTTCTCTTATTGGTCACAACATGTTCCCCATTTGTAGACTTACTCCATATTCCTTTTCCTGTGCCAACTCAAAATGTTCTTTCACTTCCAGTACTGGTGACAATGGCTACTTGAAGACATATAAGGTGAATGTCCCCAGCAAGGACACAGACAGCAAAAAACGCTTGACATTGTTGTTACCATTACATACTCCATACAAAAAAATGTTTTGTACGTTGGAAAGCCTTCTATTGGGAATCAAATGTTAGATCTTGTCTGGATGGAACAAGTTACCATCTTGTAACTCTGTAGTCCTTCATCAAATGCAGAATATAACTGGAAGAGGCCAAAGCAGTAATCTAAACTGGTAAAAGTGTGACCATAGGTGAAGGAGGTGGGCTTTATTAAGAGGATGAGGAGGAAGAACAGGAGTTACTACTGGGGAAACATATGTTAGGTATAATGCTACCAGGTGATACAAGATATTAGTCTAGTAGACATCTATTGGGTTCACTCTGAGAAAGGGAAAGAAGATGAAGGCCTGCAGTTGGTTCAATGGAGGCAGATTTATAGCAAGTTGTATATACCATTGAGCAATCTCATCAGTAGGCAGCTTTCCATTCTCTACTGCATCTCTTCTTAGCTCCTTTTATCCGAGCTAGCACTGACAGACCTAGCAGCAACAGTACAAATATTTATGGCTAATAATTCTAATCTGCAGCAGCATGAGGGCGATGGATTTAAGGATCACATAGCCGGGTGGTATCTAACATGCCCAAAGTACCAGTTTATTTAACTTTATTTATGTACCTTAACTATATGCCCAGAACTGTTTGAATTTTGCCATCTGGATTGACGATGTGTTTCCACCACCCGTTCTTGATGCCAATGAGAATTTGCACCACAACCACCAACAACCATCCTAGCCCCACCACCACAAACAGCACAAACAGCACATTTGAAACAAAATTTGAATTCCGTCGCAAATTTTTCAATCGCTTTTATTGGAATCATTTCAACTGGAAATGTTTCAATCCTGAGCATAGACGAATAATGATTTACATTTATAAGTAATAGCACTCAGGACTGTTGATCCAGGGTATATTTAATTATCTTTGGTAATCAGGAAGGAACTATTTCCCGTTAGAGAAAATTGGACCACTGTTTTGTGAAAGTTTGCTCCTGAGTTCATGATATTTTTTTTTATATATACACAATTAAATTTTCAGGACAAGCTTTTGTGGGCCTCTCCCCACTTCCCTGCTGTTCCAGGCAGTACTAACTCACATGGGTTTAGTAGAATATTAGCTGATTTGTATAGACAGTAATCTCTAGAAATACCAAAAAAGGCAAGAAAAAAAAAAACAATGTAGAATAATAAAAGTGGAAAAGTAAATCAAATAAGGAGAAGTAAAGTATACTTTGGGATAGAAGGGGAGTAAAAAGGAGTCACAGAGGTGTGAATGGCCCAAAATACTCAGAAGTGGAAAACTTGGAACTATGCATGATAATTTTGTTTGACACAACAGATAATAAACTGAATGTGAGCTTTTCCAATCACTATCAAAAAATGGTATGACCATTCTCACGTCTCTGGCTTTTTTATAAATACTCCATACAATACTCTGTATCTCAGCACAGGGCTTAAAGAAGAGAACTGCAGAACTGGTCATGCAGCATAGTGGTTTGCACTCCACTATGAAGATGCCATGTGTGAAGCTTGTGCTATGCGCCGTGTCGTCAGCTGCTGTCAGTCAGATGCCACACCACATAGGAGGTCCCAGCAGCTCTGGACAGCAGTATTTTAAAGGATCCCAAGTCACTAACTGGCTTGCACAGAGCTCTTCTTGTTAGTCATCCCCCTAATTTTGCTTCAGACTTTTTTTAATTTGATGGATTCCTATGGTTAGCATTTATAGCAAGTTGGGTAGGGCTGACACCAGTGTACTATAAATAGTTGCTTTATTTATCTATATTTCATTTCTTTTTCTACTCCAACAAGGTTTATATTACTATTTGACATCTGTAAATGGCATATAAAAATGAAAACATATGTTTGGGAGTAATTCATATAGCCTAATTTTATCTATTTATTCAGATATAGATGTTCATCATTTGTCACATTTATTTGTGGAGCTCGGCTCATGACTGCTGACTGGTTCTTTCTGATCCACTGTCCAGGGTGTTTGCTATACAGGGCAACCGTACAGAGGTATTTGGGTTGGTTACTTTATATTATGTATATAAGGGCATTTTTAGTAGTCAATGAGGTCCCAAAGATTGGCGGCCACTGGCCTAGAACTATCAAAAGTTGGTTGAAGGGTTCCTAAATATTTCTGTGTATACAACATTTAATTTCTTATAGCTGAAATTCCTTATGTGTTCCTGGAAAATGTTAAAGACATGATGGGTGCATAGAATTTTGTTTGTCAATAATACATTGTTTTTTAAAAGCAGGTTTCAGGGCTACCAACCTAGTAAATTACTAATTTAGTTTAAACATGCAATCAGTGAAGTTTGTATGCTTGTTCCAGGTCAGTGACTCACTGTAGTAAAGTAGTGAAGCTAGGATTTGAATGACTAAACCTGCAGTTCGGATCTTTAGAAACAGGAAGTTGCTTCTTTTATACTTATATACCATGTTTAGTGCAATAAGTAACAGACAAAAGTCTTCTGTTTACCCATTTATTTTTGCAGGAGATTTGGGAAGAAAAAGCCTGAGAAGAAAAACAAAAATTATGTATATTGGAAAGTGAAGTATTTTATAGGTACATTAAATTACATATTAAAAAATAGATGCTGACATTTCACTAAAGTTGTTGCAGAAAAAGTAATGCAGAAATCAGCAAAAAAAACAACACCAAAAAAGTTTTGCCGAGAGCAAAACCTTTGTTTAAAGCCATTTAGCTCTCAGACCTTTTTAGCCTTTATGGAACTGAGTAATTTGTACATGTTTACAATAGGCCTATTTATTTCGTATTTACTTTGTCATTTTTAAGATAACAAAGTAATACTTATATGATATACGTATAAAGGATCACATTGAGAACATGCATCGGCACTCTTGTGCACTGTACTCATTGAAGCCCAATGTCTGGTTTTTATATTACTGGGACTTACGTAAAAGAAAGTTGAAGATACCGAAAAAGTTTTTATGTAAATGTAAAATGGCAATGTTATATGAACGACAAGAGAAATACAGATATTTCTGCAAAACATCTTGACAACATGAACCACATAACTGTTACAGCAAGGCCACATCAAAAATATATTTAAAGAGCATACCTTACTTGCTTTTTTGCTGTATTTGATAGCCTTGTATAAAAAGGCCTTTGTTGGTGCCGTTAGAACTATGAAAATATGGTAAAGTGAACTCGAATCAGTGTTTGGTATTCGTAACAAACCATTTCCTAGCATTGTAATGTAATTCTGAGAATTGACAGTCCTTCTACATGGTAATAAACCATCAGCCTTAATCTCAATCCGCAATTTTTTTAATTTACTACACACAATAAAAAAAATGTATATGTACATTTATTATGAATGTGTTTTGTTTCTGGTTTCACACTTCAACCCCCTACTACTGCATAAGCTATCCGATAACACAAAATGCATGTGTAAGTTAAGAAAGTGGGATAACATTACTAGAAGGGGACAAGTAGATGATCAGGATTACCAGACCCCTTATATTTTATCAAAACAGGACAACGCTTATAACTTTTCTTATAGGGTAGAGTAACAGTTATTTTTTTACTTATTGATGCAGATATATGAAGATATAGGAATAATTATCAAGGTTTATATTCCCAAGGGGAATCATTTTAGGGACAAGGGTTATAGGGGCCTTTTCGTGTTTCCAATTCTTCATGACAAATTGGATGGGGAATGGTGCATGGAGCCCACTGGTATTTTGAGTGCAATTAGACTTATTTAGAAAGGCGGATATGTGGGAGGTAAGTCCTATGTATTACATACAATTGGTTAAGCTTGTCAGTTTAAGGAACACTTGCCTATGTGGCTTTAAAACGTCCCCTGCTTGTCATTAATATTAAATATATAAATATCACATTTTCATGCCAGATTTTAATAAAAGCAGCAATTTTGCTGAAATAGACATAGTGTAGAAATCAATTTGACCAATATGGAATTAATTAAAAGAAAAAGTCTGAGAAGAATCTTCCCTTAAGCATCAATCTGCATTGATAACACATAGCATCCCTACATACCTTGCCAATAGATGTATTGTGCGGCACAGCACAATACAACATACTAATCTATACCGTCATACTAATCTGCTAATCATACTAATCATACAACATACTAATCTGCTAATCACAACCCACAGCAGAATTAAAAAAAATTAAAGGCCTCATTATGGCCCTATACACAATCATTGTGTGTAAACTTTGAAGATTTATTTAGTATCATGATTAAAGGGTAGACACTTACCAAGTTGCCATAAAATTGGTTTCTTGTTTTTCCAGGTGAACCTGAAAAAGGTAGATTAAGCTTAAATTTTTGGGAGACATTCATCATTCGGAGACAATAAGTATAACATAAGACAGTATATAGCATGGAAAATATTTGTTTTCCCCTCTGTAGAAAAGTAGAACCTAACATTTAGAGGGGGAGTGAATGGCCATTTAGAAGGCCAGTAAGAGCCCCACCAGTATTTCCTACACTCATAGCTGTAGAAATGCCCCCACTCACTGACAGTGGACCTGTTGGGGGAACAATTGCTTGTCCGCTGTGGTGAATCCATAAGTCATCTAAAAAAGCTGTATTGAATTGGATCTCTTGCACTGCACTAAACAGGACTGGCAGTTGCAACTTGATACAGACTGCAGGCCCTAGAGAATATTTTTTTATAATATTCAATAAAAACAAATGACAGTGACAGTGACACTTTAGGTATAAAACATATGTTTGACAGTTCAAAATAATGTGTACATCCCTATTGCTGTACAGCTAGTTATAGCTAAAGGAAATAGAGTCTAAGCTGTACATTGCAGAAGCACACACTTTAAAGGATAATGATTCTTAGTGCAACTGATCAGGAACAATCGTTCAACATAGTAAAGCACAAATAATGAAATAATCTCAAATGATATTTTAATGTAGGTTACTAACAAGGAGATAGTGGGGTACCAAAAGGGAATGTCAGCTGGCTGCAGACATCCCATTCTTCCCACTTCCCACTAACATTCCATGAGGCTACCTAAAACTATGGTAGGAGTTCAAATAGTCAAAATGAAGGTCCCACAATGAGCCTACTAATAATTGATAGAACTTCATAACTGGAACTTAATAAGTAATTGTAAATGGGAAACCCTTGCAGAACTTATTATCCAGTTTCCACATTGAGCAGAATAACTTCTTTCCCTCCTAAACTGGAAACTCTAAACCCTAAGCCAAAAATTGATCACCTGGTCATTTGCCTTTTACTACTCACTCTAAATATATATTTTCCAATATAGTGGAAATGAATCTTCAGACTTCAGACTAACCATAATACAATAAGCAATACAACTGTGTACACTCAAATATTTAAAGCATCATAAAGCCATTTTTTTCATGTCACTTATATGACCAACAACCAATACCAATCCAAGCCTCTGAATCCTCTGAGGAAGGCACTGAGCGAAACGCATTGGGAAATTAGACAATTCTTGAAGTAAAATATTAGTTTTTTATTGCCATAAAAAGCACTCTTTTGTCTTCTCCTATATTCTTATTAGGTTACCAACAAACATTTACTGTGAATTACAAACAAAGTATTTTAATCATACAACAAATGTTATGTTAGTCCAGTCCAATATAGTTTATATATTTCTTTAACACCACAGGGCTGAAAGCCATAATATAAAGTGGGATTCTCAGAGGAAAAGCTGTTAATACATTCATTTTGATTGTTTTTTTTTTTATTCTATTGCTGTATGTGACTCTTTTTTTATCTTGCCATTTAACAGCATCTTTTTGCTAGGTATACCTTTACTTACTTTTTCCTTTTGATTATGTCTATTAAGTTCATTAAGTTTCTTCACAGAGTAGTTGTTATAGTCATTTAACTCCTTTAATGAGCAAAGTACCTAAAATGTAAAAGGTAAACATTTTAACAAGGGTAATGTTGTATTAGATCTAATAAGGTGACAGTACAATGCAATGTAGCTATACAATGTTCATAAGAGAAGCTTTCTATCCCTGTATTTTATTGAATCTACTGGAAATAGCCGGTCAGTCCCTGGAATGAGAGTGCATGCAGATGTTTTATGACCGTTTGTAGCTGGGGCCCTTTCTGTGTGTATTGGGTGAAGATTAGGTAGTCTCTAACAGACCCTAAATCCTACTAAAGTCAGAATAAATAATGCATGTATATATATATATATATATATATATATATATATATATATATTTATACCATGTGATATGCCAGAAGAAAATTGGTAAAAGGTAAGTAAATAAAAAATACATGTATATATATATATATATATATATATATATATATATCCTTATATATATATATATATATATATATATATATATATATTTATACCAATAACTCTTGTTACCTTCAGAAATCACTACTTCAAGTATAATTGCAGAAAATAGTGATTTAAATTTAAATGGTGAATGATGCTCATTTATCAAAATAAGCCTATTGTCTGATTACCAATGTTTCCCCAAGACAAGCCAGGACCAGCACAGTGTATTCTTTAATCCCTAGTCTCCACAAAAGAAAACACTCACGGGACCAGACCATTTTTGCAGAAGTTTGGCCAAAGGACATTTTGATGAGGTTGGATAGTTCTTAGTTACCTAAGGTCACCTTCAGAAAAAGGGCATCCTAACTTCAATTATTGGTCAAAAATGAAAGCATTTTTTCGATGATAAAACCCCATATGATGGCTCATATTGGTCAGGGTAATGACAAATAATAATGGCGTCCTAGAGAAGTTGTAACCATTTGAGATGGGCATCACTACCAGACCCTGATGTTAATTATCAGTCAAGCCGTCCTTTGCTTAGAAGACGATCCATCGCCTCCAATGACTTTATTAGAACAGCACAGAGAAGAAATCCTAAATCCAGCCTTTGTGCAAAGTTGGACATGGACATGTATACTGTCAAAGAGGTTTGTGTAGTTATTAGCTAATCTTATTGTCTCTTATGGACAAGAAGCTAGGATTTTTGGCCAACTCATATGTAAGTCCTGGTGTCTGAAGAAACTAAGGGTTTCCAGGCAGTTTTGTAAATTTTGTAGTTTTGTAAAGCTGAAAATCTGCTCATTTTGATCATTTCCCTTAATAGGCTTCCTAGCTTGGAAAATTCTTGTCAAAATAAAAATAAACCTAATTAAAATCCTTTGTGCATGAACCAGTATAGTCCTTTTAAACACTGCATTTGATATACATTGTGGCAACATGCATAAACTTGTGTGATTTGAAACAGCAAATCTTTACACTAAAGCTGCGTACACACGTTCAATTTTTGTCGTTGGAAAGGATCTTTCACGATCCTTTCCAACGACAAAGGACTACACGATACGCATGTCAATGTAGAACATATAAATGGGTTCCTAGTCTGTACCATCTGAGCCTGAAACTCAAGTATCTGTACTAATTGTATTAAAAAATCAAATATTTTTAATAAATATTGCAAAAAGGGAGGGTATAGTGTGCCCTCTAGTATATTAATAAATTTGCCACACCCTACTCAAGTGAGTTGTAGTGAGAATCATAACCATAAGAGAATGACAAAAAGTAGGGGTGTTTCCTCTCGCTGTGCTGTTCTGCACCACCCCAACCTGCTGCCATTTTTTTAAAGGCACCCCCTACCTTGATTCTCTTTCTTATTGGAAACACTACATCTATAAAGAACCATTAAAATAAAGCACCACCTGCCCTAAAAATCTTTTACCTGCTGAAAATTAACATACTCCAAATGTCAGTTGGAATAAACCTAAACGTCCTCAGCAATTACCCTGAAGAAGCCAATAGGCGAAACGCGTCGTGTTAAGAGGCATCTAGCGTTCTTTTTTCTGTCATTGTTATTCCATTGTTATGCTATATGATTCGAGAATTTATGTATAGCTAAAGGTTAGAAACACCATGGTTGTAAAAACGGGTGATTTATTTAAAACCCTGGAACTTGCAGTATATGATTTGTCTTTGTTATTTGTAAGTTTGGAACAAGAACATTAAGTGCATTGCCCATTCAAAACACCCCTACTTTTTGTAATTCTCTTTGGTAAAGATTCTTAATAGTATTTAACTGTAGTGGTGTTTTTTTTAAATTTGCCCTAATAAAGTATTTGTGTATGAATTTTTTTTAGGATGAAGAGCATTCTGAACCTTCTGTTTGTTACTATATTTCAGACTGATAGCATATACAGTAATAAATATGTTTGTTTTTATTTTTTATTGCAAACTATATGCTCCAGTAAGGGTTATAAAAGACCTTGTGCTGGCAGCATGCTTGATTGTTGTCCGGCTGTCTGACATACTCACCATTCATGTTCCCTGAGCAGCAAGAATACAGATTTAGAGCAGATTAAGAGTGAAGCCTTCATTTTATTATTAAAATTACCTTGTCATCCTGATGTATTAAAAATCCATGTGTTCTAAGATGATGTTTTTTATTTTTTTTGTTAAAGAATTCTTTCAGGTGTGGGTCATGCAGGGCATTATAAGCCGGATCAAAAGGGTCACAGCTAAAATCGAACTCCGAGCTGCATTGTGGTATATAAAGCTAAAAGAAAAAACATCATTTTAATAAATGTTAAATTTTAGGTTGGCTACACAAGATCTTTTTTAAACATCTCTTGTGAGAATGTAACTGTGTATGGGTTAATTGGAGGATGAATATGCGTGAGCAGAGGAGGAGAAATGAATATGCGTGAGCAGAGATGAACATGTGGTTTTTCACCATATATTCATCATTTACGTAAATACATTTCTTAAGAATTATTCTGCTTCACCATTTTGTAACTGCTGGTTGTCAAGTTAGTTGCAAAGTCCCTGAATATGGTATTGCAATGATTATTGATAAGGGGGTCAGGATTAGTGTTGGTCGAATAGCTCACTATTCGATTCGGCAGCTATTCGCTCGAATAGAGCAAAATTATTCAGGTGGTCGAATGTCAAAATCGAACACCATTAAAGTCAATGGGAGGAAAAATTTGGGTTTTTTTTCAGCACTGTGTAGAGCTTCTACAGCCTCCAAACAGATGTAAAAAGATACATTATAAAAGGATACATAAAGATACATTGTAAAGAGATACATTGTAAAAGGATACATAAAAAGATACATTAAAAAGAGACATAACACTATTACATACCCCTGTACTTCACATGAATATTAAAGAGCACTTGTCACATCAATATTAGGCTAAAGCTAGGTACACACTTCCAATAATTATTGTTAGAAAATGAACGATTACGACCGATCAATGATTATGCACGATTATACTCAATGATTATGCACGATTATACTTGAACAATCATATTGTGCACAATTCTGTACATGCTGTAACAATATGATCGTTCATATATAATCCACCAACAGTGTCCACACGCTAGATACAATTGTTTGAACGATGCAGGGAGGGACATGTAAAGGAGAAAGCTGTCAGCATAGTAAAGCTCCGCTGATTGCTCTGCTCCCTGATTGGCTGAGGAAAGGGAAATCCTGATGATGCTGTAGCTGTCATCAGGGTTTCCTATTTCTCAGCCAATCACAGAGCAGTAGAGGTATGAATGGAGATAGTATCTCCATTCAACCCCTATTGCCCTCGTATTGCCTGCGGTTACAGCTAATTGAAGGCACCTGCTTTCAATTAGCTGTGACCGCAAAGTTCCCACGGTCCGGGAATCCCACAATGACATTATGATTCATAATGTCTTTGTCGGATAACCTGTAAAAAATAGAAAAAAAAAACAAGTTAAAATAAAAACACATACAAATAAATTCATTTAAGATTATTTTTTTTTTTTTTAAACTTTTTTTTTCCCGAATTTTCGCTGTCGATTCCCGTGTTTTTCGGGTCGGGTCTATCCGAATTCAAACAGCCATATTCGGGTCGAATATAGGGACAACCCGAATTCGAACATCAACACTAATCAGGATGGCAAGTGGGAACAAATCTCAAGTGAAAAAAAATGCAGTTTTTCTATAAATTTAGGTTAAATTGAAGTCAGTAGAACTGTTTGTCAACTGTTTTTTTTTTTGTTTTTTTTTTTGACTGCAAAGTCTCTAAATTAGAGAGAGCTTAAAAATGAACATAAAAAGTTACAGGTGGCTTAAAAATGTGTTTTTCTCTGTATACTTCAATTTTTACTTTTGGAAATACTATATTATTTTTTTTTTACAGAGAATATGTTTCTATGATACTGCTATCCTCCACTACCCAGCAGTTTCGGTGACCATGTTAAGGGGCTGTGCAATTCTGCAAAAGAAAAATGTCTGAGTTTTGCCGATCCCCATGTGCATTGACTGTGGATGTGGGAAAACTAAGCGGAGGATTCAAAACAGAGAGCAGATACCACTAACCGCAGCATACTGTGTCTTAACTTCACACCATTCCTGCATTTTACGTAATATTATTTTAATGCACAGCACAGTGTGGATCCTGTGGTGTCCTTTGAAGTGTTCTCTGCATAATATTGCTAAAACCCCTCTGTAGTAAACAGGAAGCCGGTCATATGACCTTGACAGTCATTGTCCTGGACTTTCGATTTTCGAGTAGACCCCATGTCAAATTTTTAGTGCATTTTAGGTTTTCTTGGGATGATCCATCACCCTATGGGCCTGATTTTTTTAAAGATTTCCAAGACTGAAAAAGATGGGTGAACCTGCGTGATCCAACAAACCTAGAACAGATTTTTTAAAAAACATTTGCTATTAGTTGGCAAATGTTTTCAAACATGGGCCAGGTCCATTTCATAAATCAAATCCCATGACGAGGTGATCATTATGGCTAATACATAAAGTATGTGGAAATTCTAATCTTTAAAGCTAAGCTAGGGGTAAGGTTATATCCTCTGACAAGGCAAACGTTCTGTTGACAATTATCCAATATTTATGGGGAGATTTCCTCTTTCTATCTTTTTGTGTCCCAAAGAAAAGAAATTAAGGGACATCTCCTTATCAGAACTAAAACAGGAAAAATAACCTAATAGGATTTTTTTTATATTGCAGAAGCTATAGGAAGAGCAAATGACAACTGATTTGTGTTGAGTAAACTTTAGACTTGTCATTCCTATCCTGGCTGTACTACTCAATGGGCCTGTTTTAATAAATCTCTCTAACCTTGGAGAATATAGACTAGCATGGGTGAATCTGGGTGACTTATCCTATTTGGCAAAATGTTTTAATTATGGACCGGATCCATTCTAGGTTTGCTGGTTCTCCTATGATAGTCCATCTTTTCAAGTCTTGGAAAGCTTTGATACATCAGGGCCAATATGTGATTTTTATATCATGTGTCCTAAAAATGTTAATTGCAATAATGAAAGAAACTCCTCATTATTGATATGAGATTAATGCTAGTTTATTTTTAGTGGATTTTCATGTAATGGTAATATCATTGGAATCTTATTTCACTATGAATGCTTCTGTCTGCATGTCAGCATGTGTACCTCGGTGTACAGTCTGGCCCTGATTTATTAAAGCTCTCCAAGGCTGGAGAGAATATACTTTCATCGGTGAAGCTGGGTGATACAGCAAACCTGGAATGGATCTGGTCCAAGATTCAAAACGTTTGCTGGCAAATAGCTAATGATTTTTGGATCACTCAACTTCACTTCTGGAAGTGTATTCTCTCCAGCCTTGGAGAGCTTTAGTAAACCAGGGCCTCTGTTGGAGACAAACTAACTAACTAACTAACTAACTAACTAACTAACTAATGTGTTCACAGGGGAGTTTTATCAATCTGGTCTGACCCGTCAAGGTGGCTGAAGACTCCAAATTTGGAGCAAGACTGGGAGAAGATGAAAGCGTACGAGATCCCATCAATAAGGGAGGCAAATATTAGGGTAAGCAAGTCATAATGTGCAAATATGTTAAGCATACTTTACATTTGATTAAAAGGAAGCATATTGTAATAATTACCGTCTCTCCAAGCTTTCCTCTCCAAAATATGTATTTCTGGTTTGGCTTCACAGGGACTTTCTTCCCAAGTTTCCTGCAAAGATAAATAGGAGTATTAGCAAGTTATTTTCAAGGGTTTTACAGTGACGGAGGAGGTTACAAAACCTTCCCCGGGGCAAAGTGGTAGTGTTTTAGTTTATATAAGCAGTGTGTATCATAAACAACTTCCTTTTTTTCTATCCACAAAACACTGTTTCATCATTACTTTTTGCCTTTTTTCAATCTGAGTACTGCTAATTTTACCTTTTTCATTGTCGTTTCCTGTCTACATGCACTAACTCCAGCTTCAGCTGCACATCATTGCTCTGGACTGATAGTGGCAATGGTGTACTATGCCTGCCCAGGGGGTGTTAGCACCATAAGAAGCACATAGGACTGGGTAACAATGCATGTGAACAACTCAAAGACAGTTGTCAACCCATAACTGATAGATAAAATTGCTCTGGAATGATAGTCACAATGGTGTCAAATGACTGCCCAATGGGTTTTACTTTGGGTATTTGCGGTAGGGATGCATGAGACAGAATGACAACACTAAACCAGATTCACCCCATATGAGGATGTGTTCATATTTTAATGTAAGCTGCAGATTTAAAACCATTAAAAAACACCTTTTAAATAACAAAAGACTGTTGACTGTTGATCATAAAAAACAGCGACTGTTGATCCAAAGAACATCTGATTGCCTCATGGAATCAGGAAGGAAAATTTTTTCCCCCTGTTGGAGAAAATTGTTCCCAGGTTTTTTTTTGCCTTCCTCTGGATCTGTAGAGTTTTATAAATGGGATATGTTTATTTCCCTAGTGTTTGAACCTTATGTCTTTTTTCAACCTAATTTACTATGTTCCTATATATGTTAAATGATTTATTAGATTTTAGTGACTACAATTAGATCTACTTCACCAATTTTTTAGATAGCATTTGGGGACAAAAATATAGGAAAAACTCCTGCTCCTGACTCTTGACTTATGGGTTTGTTTTGCATATCCGGGCTTTGCTTACTTGTGCACTTTTGTATGCGGTTTTAGCTGTGGTTGACACGGATTGCTATGTAGTTCCAGAAGTTGATAAATCTTTTTGTCCACCAGTTTGCTTTTCCCCCTCGGGAACACCTGAAGTGCAGTTTGCAGCTCCTATTATTATTAATAATATTATTATTATTATTAATAAACAGCGCTATTATTATAAAGCGCCAACATATTACGCAGCGCTGTACATTAAATAGGGTTTGCAAGTTGCAGACTAATACAGACAGTGATACAGAAGGAGAGGACCCTGCCCCGAAAAGCTTACAATCTAGTAGGTGGGTAAGTAGGTGTGCCTCCTAGGCACATAGAAGGAGTTTGCTACGCACCTGGGAATGGCTTCCACCACTTCTATGAAAAAGGCTCAAGCCACTGATATGAAGGAAGTTAGCATTCTTCACTATATACAGTAGTGACCTAATGCATCAGAGGTATACATGTGGCTATAACATTTCTTAGACTATGGGAAGGGCTTCAAAGCTTTTGGTGCCACTACAGTTTTTTTAAATGACTGCCCTTGTTGTAGCTGGTAAATGAGCTGAGCTAGTGTTGTATCTCTCTCTATACCATCATGTATAATCTGTGTTGGTAAGTAGCAAGCGGCATAAATAAAAGCCAGGTACAAACAAAGGCAGTATGATAAAAGTAAATATATACCTGTATTCAGGAATTAAACTTACACAGTTACCCCTATACAACACTTAACCTTACTGTCATGGGGTTTATTCAGTAGGAATAATGCAGGGGGGGTATGTAAAGGTTTTGCCAACACTATTGTTGAATTGCAGGGGCTTTTTTGTGCTTCCAGGTACCAATATAGGTATTTTTGATCCCTTTGCATCAATAAGATCTTTTGAATTCTTTGGATGCTTTGAATTCTAAGTTCATAGAGAGTTTTACCTTCTTCTTAAAACAGAACTAAACCCAGGCCGACTCACCTGGTTCCAGCGTCGGGCGCCACCATCTAGTTCGGTTTTTCTTCTGGATGATCTTTGGCCATCTTGATTACCCATGCCAGAATAATGCAACCCCTGTGCAGGCATGTGGGAGTTTGTTCATCCTGGTACATGCAAGGAAAGTTGTGAATGTCAGAATTCCCTGGCATACAAAGATGATGCTGAGTATGGACAGCTCAGCCTTTTGCAAGAGCGGTCAGGCAAGTAACACACATCTCCTGTCTCTTTCCTGCCTGAATATACAAACTTAAACCTTAGTTCTCCTACAAATGTAAACCCTACTACTCAATATAATAGATGGCAGCTAACTGACTGAGAGTGGGGTAAACGTGGATTCGGCCAGAACTGGGTCATGTGACCACGAAAATGTCATTCAAAACATTTCATATCACAAATAGAATATTAGCACAATTTCTGCACTACATTATCACACCTTGCCGTCTACGTTATGGTATGTTTGGAATGTGTATGGACTTACCAAGCCATCTCCATTATGTCCAGATATTTCACTTACACGATAGCTGAAGGTGACAAACCACTGTGTGACATCATCATAAGGTGACCATAAACACATGTCACCATGGTTACCTTCACATTGTAGGCCCACATACCTACAGGCTGTATAATAATAATGACTTTTTATTTACTACAGAATTAATAATTAACCACCTGTCGGTTAGCCCGACCTTGGTTCGGGGTAAGTAAACTTGCTACTATCGTTTACCCTGAACCAAGGTCGGGGTAGCTAAAAATATAAACAAGCGTTATATTGCAATCCAATTGTCATACAACATTGTATGACAATCGGATTACAACTGAAAAAAAAATACTTACCTTGTCCCGCAGCTCCTCCGGAGACGTCTTCTCTCTTCTTTCTTCATCAGGCGTGTGCAGTGACAATCTCCGGGGTTTCCCGGTGGCGTCGGTGCGGGAGGAGGCGGGGCGGGAAATTCAAATAACTTTGGATTGAACTCAAAACAAAAAAGCTGTATTGAGTCCAATACAAAGAAATCTTTATATAATATATAAATAGTTGTATTATATATATATATTATATAAGCTACTGTGCATTACATTATACACTATTTTTTTTTTTTTATGTTTTATAAAAAAAAATTTTATTATTAAATTTATAAAATTTTGGACATATTTCTGTGAGTTATGCGGTAATTTGTTGTAATTCGGTGAATTATAAGTAATTATTGAGTAATTCGGTGAATTATAGCCTACAATCTAAAATAAATTTTCATGCAAAAAATTTAACACTTTTTGCATGGAAGTACAGAACTTTGGAAAGAATTAGAATACCCGGCGTTCGCATACGCGTCCCTCGGCGATTCCTGATGATGTCCGTGCATGCACCCGTCGAGGGGGGTCGTAGCAGGAAATTCAAATGTTTTGTATTGGATTCAATACAAAGTCCTGTATCCAATCCAATACAAAATAATACAAAATATATTTATGTGGTTTTGTCTATAGGTATGTGACGTTGGACTCTGTTTTAAAATTTACCACACTAGGGAGGTGTTTTAGAAAAATATATTACTATACAGTATACTGAATTATTGCATTTTCAGTATTTTTGATTTATTTATGTATTCTTGTTTAAGCTGATTTTTGTTTTTTTCATTTAATTTTATTAAAAGTAAATTTTTTTTTTTTTTTACATGATTGTGTGTTTCAAACATTTTTTATATTCATGATATTTGTTTTTGATATTACTTTTTGTTATTCTAATTAAAGAAAATGTGAAGATAGGGCAAGTAAGTTATTGCACCAAGCCACAGACAGCTTACATAGGAAGTGCATTGTTTAAAGTGATGGCTGACCTATTTATACAGAAATAGTAATAAAATACTAGATCGCTGTGGAGATCAAGACTTAATGGGAATGCAGAGGCTCTGGCTGCTCCTTCTGCCCGTGCCTTAACCTCGGGTATGCACAGAAGGGGCATTTTACCTCCTAGAGGATGCGCAGTGAGATCGGCTCTCTTCTTTTTTTCCCTAACAGCGGCTATGTCACCGGATCTCAAACATGCGCAGTGCAAGATCGGGTGATGAAGGAAAAAGACAGGAGGGAAGATTGAAGATGGGGACGAGGACGGTGCGGGACCGGAACATGGGAAGGACCAGTGCCATCGAGGCATCTGTGGGATTAAAGGTAAATGTAATTGATTTTGTTTTTATTTTTAGATTAGTTCCGCTTTAAGTAGGTGAGTGCCAAATTTAAACAGTACTATCCTTACTCATTTATTTCCTATTAAAAAGTGGAGAACACTATCTGTGATCATCGGCACCTTGCTGTAGTAGTGATCAGCAATCATTGATCAACATCATAAGAGTGATGAATATGTCAGCTGTTTGTCACTTTATGAATAATGCAATGACAATAATACTATGATTTCTGATGAAATGAAAGTGCTTTCTGGTGAATGGCAGCATAACACAGGCCCATAAAATTTTACTGCAAGAAATAATAAAGCACAACCATTGTGTACTGGAAAGAAGGCAACAGAGCATGTAAATGTAATGCCTGATTTATCAAAGCTATCCAAGACTGGAGAAGATAGACTATCATGGGAGAACCTGGGTGATCCAGCAAACCTGGAATCTCCCAAACACAAAGGGGATGGGGAAAAAAAGTGTTTTAAGGGAAAGGCTGCATAGTATGAATGCATATAAAAGAGAAAAGCTATGGATCACTTATGAAACCATTAAAAATACATTATTTTCCTTTTTGTACCATGTACTCCCTTTGGGTATTATCTCATGATTGTTTTGTTTACTTGTATTTTCTAAATTATTAATATGTGTTTTTATTTTTGTTTTATTTTTGTTTTACTTGTTTTGTAATGTGTTTCTCAACCAGGGTTCCTCCAGGGATTGCTAGGTATTGCATTGTTTTACGTTGTTTTTACTTTTTTAATGAGAAAAAAGCTCAAAAGTGAAAGCTTTAGCTTTAGTTTTTAGATAATAATTTTGTAGCAGAACTGTATTTGTAATATGTATTATTTAATACATAGGTAAACTATGGAATAAAAGTATACCATATATAGTTTTATCTTTTTAAACTACTAGCACTGATCTAAGTAGATAAAGATTATTTATTTTTTTGCTTGTGGATTGTAAATAAATAATTATATTTAGGACAATATCACCAAAAGAAAGTCTGAGATGCTTCAGAATCATGTGGACATGGGTCTTTAGTAAACCAAAAAAAAAAGCAATTCTGACATTTTATAGGCAATAATTATTGAAGCTGCTAAAAACCTGACCCGTGTAATGACAGCATAACTGCTTTTGTTACTAGAGCAGGTTCATACTGACAGTTGCGATATTATCATTTGTGGGACCTCATATGGATTATCTTCTGAACCTTCAATATGTCAGGTCAGGAAGATGACAGGTAGAAACTGTCTAACAGCTTTAGTAATGGCAGATATGAAATGCATTACAACACTCAAACTTAAATGAGGTCCTTATCAAGTAAACCATTTTTCTAATTATTCTTTATTGTATTATAAATGTTTATTGGGGGAATTGAAGGAGATACAGCAAGGCATAAGCAATAAAATAAACAGTTACATATATCAACCAAAATAGTACAAAGAACAGGAACAAGTCATGCAACACAAGCTGACCAATAGAACCATCTGCTACAGAAGGCCTTGGCAGTGCCCCCAGACATGTAAGGTCTTTTACAAGATACGGCTCATTAATCCAAGTAAATCATTGAGTAAATGAAGAAGGCCTCCAAGCCTTAGCTGCATCCAATAGGCGGGCAAGAAGAGATTTACAATGAAGTCAAAAAGGTATTGTGATGAAGAAGAAAGATGGGATAACCGGAATATGGGTATCAATAGGATTTTGGGATAATTTGGGATAATTGATCTGGTGAACAGATTCCCAAAAGGATCTGATCCTGAAACACTCCTAGAATATGTGTCATATATATGTGCCCTCGCCACAACACCAGCTCTGTATGGGGACTTCAGGATAATGGCATGGAGCTTCTGCGGCACCCTATATCCAGGTGTGGACATTACTGATCGAAGACTTGTATTTAGCATTTAGCAGAGCGCTGATGGTCTCTTGGAATAGAAAAGGGTCTTATGATGTAGTTTAAAGCAGCATTCGCCAACCGCTGAGGACATTTTGGTGGTCCGTGGCTCTGGCCGATGCGCCCCGAGTGAGGTCAGGAGAAGGACCCTGCTGGGGGGGGCACACCGGTCAAAGCCACAGACCATGTCCCCCATACAAATCGCAGGCTTAGGGAAGTGGACGGGTTGTGTCTCTGGACACATTCCCCCAGGCTCAGACCTGCGATGGGAGAGTGGGCAGGCTCTGGCATCATGACATCACTAAAGAGGAAGTTTTTCTTCCCCTTTGAGTGTCACCTGGCTCCCTGCCCATAGGCGTTCCAAGCCGGTAAATTTAGTGGTCCGACCTGAAAAGGTTGGCGACCACTGGTTTAAAGTGAAACTATCATTTAAAAATAAATACACAGTACTAGTGGAAAAGTCATCATCCTAGTCTAGTCAGTGCCGCACCATCCCATCTTCCTTCTTTGTCCTGGGGCAGACTGAACACCAGGCACTGCCATCGTCTCCCAGGTTCTTCTTCCTACATCACCAATCTTGCATTGTGCATGCATGAGATCGGCACGTAATCATATGTTGGCATACATAAGTATGTCATGTCATAGGCCACCAACCCAGCGGTAAAGACGGAAGTGGTGGGGTCTCCCCTTGATTTAAGAAAAAAGTATTTAGAAAAACAAGACAAAAAAAGAATATAGTATATAGTAAAGAATAAAGTATAAAAGTGATGATAGATCCGCTCTCAGACTGCTTGTCTGATTGGGGTAAATGATTGTGTTATTCAGGGTTGGAGAGAAGTCAGAAGGAGGTATTGTAGACCAAGGGTGGATTTGAGTTCGCCAAGGGAAAAGGTGTAAAAAGAGAAGAATATGGACATTGAGACTTTGGCTCGAAATCTGCACAGTACCAGATCTGCACATAGAACGAGGGTTCCTCTCTGCAGCTGCTGGAAAAGGAAAAGACCAAGTAAACTTGCAGTGATGGCTTTTTAGATAACAACCACTGTTACTTATAATTATATACTGTACATGAAAATAGAGCTTCACAAAAAAAAAATAAGTTTAGTGGGTTTTGCTACATTACTAACCGCAAATGTACATCTAATTTTAAATATTGTACACGAGAAACAAGTAGCTTGCATAGGTCAAATTTTCTATATGACTGTAATAATCAACTAGCCATTTCATTACAGTCATTCACTAAGCCATTCCATTACAGTCATTCACCAAGCCATTCCATTACCGTCATTCATTTTGCATCGCTTTAATAACCTTTAGGCATTTCCTCCTCCTCCTCTATGCACTGCTTTGTTTCTACTTGGCTACCCATCTGAGTATTTTAATGTTCCCTACTTACTCTTTTCCTGATTTGTTTAGTTTCTACTCAGTCATTTACTTTTCATTCTCTCATTATTTTCTGTATTTCTCCCCATCCTCCACTCATGTCCCCCCTCCTTTCTCACCTTGATGACCCACTTAAGAAGGTGAACAGATAAATACTGAACAGCCATCATAGGTTACTGTGAAAACAGACTCAAGGCCAGCAAAGCGTGGGAGGAAAAAGCACATTTTGCAGCCAAGTTCCCCTCCCCTAGAGCAGAGCCTGGGACTCCCCCTCAGTACTGACGCTCACACCAACCTCAACTTTTCCACAATGGTCACCTTACTTGTGCAAAATAAGAATCATAGTGAAACAAGACTGCTGCAAGACATTTTTCTTTTTTTTTAAAAAAAAAAAAAGCTCAGGCAGAGAGAACATTCTTTTCTCTATTTACCCTTTTATTGCTAAGAGAATTAAGTTCTTCTGCTAAGCGATCATTATTGTTCTGAGTCTTACACCAATGTCATGTTTCAGGCATCTTTCAATGGTAAACTATCCACCAAATCGAGGCACCCTACCAACAGTACTTTTTGTTTTTTTTACAGGGTCTATCGAAACTGATGTGGGTCACATATGTCTGCATTGTCATTTTTATTGAAAACTTGCTAAAGTGGTTGAATACAGATATTTTGCAGCCCGAATGAGAAGTTTAAAGCCATGCTGGTATTTATGTTAAGCAAATAATGCTTAATAGATATTTGTTTGTAATTAATTTTTTTCTTTTGTGATAATCCATGCACTTACTACTCTTTGAATTTCCCTTACTGTTTTACGGTGACAACACTTACCCAATGATAAGGAGGACTGTTGTCAACCTCTTGTGCACTCTTTTGCTGTGGGACCCTTCTTATACAGTTAAGCCTGCACTTCTCCCAATTTTAAACTTACATCCTCCTGCTGATGTCTTATGTCATGGTTACTGGAATACTATTCAGTCCAGACAGGAGGATCTTATTCTAGTAGAGATGTCACCCCTGGTTGTGTAATGGAGAGAAGCAGAGGAAATGCAAGGTGCCGCCATCTTCTGTCTTCTCTTCAGCCTTCTATCTCCGTCACCTGATCTCGTACTGCGCAGGTGTGAGATCGGGTGATGTAGCCGCTGTGAATAGCAAAAAGATAGCCGATCCCAATGCGCATGTGGAGATCGGCATCTCTTTCCCCTTGGAGGTAAAGATCAAGGCATGCACAGAAGGAGCAGCCAGAGATTCCCTGGATGCATAACGTAGGTATCCCGGTAGGCTCTGTGCTCCCATTAAGTTTTGATTGCCCCAGCGCTGCAGCCTGCATTGTGTCCGTGTTGCACTTATAAAAAAAAAAATAATTTTCTTTATTTTGAATGGGTTGTCAATTATTCTATGTAATGTAAAAATGTTGAGTTTAGGTCTGCTTTAAGTGAACTTCTTGCCAAAAAATGCATGTGTAAAACATGTTCAGTTCAAAGTTATGTATGGTGTTAAACAATTATCAGGGTCATCATCAACAAATGATATGTTAATTAAGGTTTGAACATGGAATGCAGTACCAAAGATTTTTTTTTAACTTTCTGAAATCTGCTGTACCCATGTTCTATAAAGTGTTACTCATCTTCCCATAAAAGATTATTTGTTAACAGAATAGTACCCAGGGCTGAATTTAAACTCTCAGCTCTCCTAGTCCAACTAGTTTTTCCTCCCCCACTTCCTAACCCCACTACCTTGGGGGTAAGTTGTTTTTTCAAGACCTGACCTAATTTTAAGACTTGGGTATACTTTATTTTTCTCATAACTTTAGGTCTGAGGATCTACTCTGTGTAAAATATTACAAACTTCAACTTGAAGAAAGACTTATGCATTTCTACAATAAGTTGTTTACTAGCTTTATTTTGATATGTAACCTGCTGAACTCATTGGTCTGGGGGTTTCCAGGTGCTCAGTAGGACATATTTAAAGCATCTATTTAGCAAAAGGTTACTGTTTCTCCTTTATCTTTCAGCTTCCCATAATTATTTGGTTTCTGTTAACCACAAAGCAAAGGGGCTTTATAGATATGAAATTTATACTGAGATTATTATCGCTTGTGTTTATGAAAAGGGGAAGTATTTATGTTTGTGTTTAAAGATCACATGTTGACTGCTTGACACAACACAGACATTCCACATTTCTATAGCGATTTTAGCGATTTTACATCCTACATGTTGATAACATCTTCCAATTCCTATCATTTTAGAAAAAGAAGTTACTTTTTTTCAGTTTAATACTTAGAATGTGTAATTTGGTGCAGGGATTTTCAGCACTGGGTAAAAGTGAATTTCCTAAAGATGTCCTGTGTCACATAAGTACAACCTAGTACTTGAAAGGGGCAGATTGGAGATTTGCTGTCCTGATTCCTCTAGCTGACCCGAACTAACCTGCATTCCAATACCCAATAACCACACGGCAACAACACACATGTGGGTCAAATGGCTTAGACAGCCACTTTATTACACATAACTTATCAATGTAACATACTTTAAAATAAACACAATGATAACAAATTATCTCTGTAAAATAAAATAACTTTCCCATCACAACTCATATGTTAATATGAGAGGTTGCAGGTCCTCGAAGGCATTACCACCCATTAACCATGCCACCTTGGGGACTGTTGTCACCTTCATGCTGTTGCTTCTAGCCACACAACATCGCATTGCATCACCATATATGAAACTTATATCTCCTAAGATCTCCTTATGTATCCTAAACATCTTAATAAATAAGTGCCCTTGAGCATCTTAAACAGCCATTCACCTTTTCCTTCCAAAACATTTAATTAGTGAATCTTTTTCCGTTAATGTGGAACATTATCATTGTCTTTAAACCACAATTAGTTTCAATTCACAAATGTAAAACACCTGGATATGAAACTTTTTTTTTTTTTAAAGAAAGTGATAGTCCATTGAGATTTAAAAATGACATTTATCACACATACGTGGTTCTTTTATAACAATGCATCAGTTAGATAACGGGAAGCTGTTTCCTTTCTCCCTGTGCTGTTTAGAGGTATGGTAGCCTTGTATATAAAGCAGAAAGAAAACTAAACATTGCAAGTAATATAAATGCTAGAAAATACTTTTTTTCACTTGTAATCTTGTGTAAAGAAATCCTTTCCAAAGTTCCTCTTTTATTGATCACTATATTATACAGATATACACATTTTTATATTTGTTTTTATTTTATTATTCTATTAGTACCAATATACTCAATTTTCTAGCATATATATTACTCGGAATGTATATATAGTATGTAGTGTTTAGTATTTAATGACATGCAATATTTATGCAACATATCTATGTACTGTACATCCTGTCATGATGTTTTGATCCCTACCTCTTACATGCAGTGTGTACCTATTTACCATGTAGAACACATATGTCCAAACGTTACCTCTGAGGAAGCCAATACAAGCGAAACGTATCGGGTGAAAGACTGACACGGTCATGATTATCTTGTGTAGTGTTTAAAGTATTGAACTGACATCCCAATTCCATGACAATACAATGGGTCTTGGATGCATTATTTGATTGTATGTAATCATGTATGAACAAATCTCATGAATACATAGTTATAATCTTTAGCCATAAAACCCCTTCATTTCTTCTTTCTTAATACATGCTGTAACATAGTATAGGTTGTCAGGGTAAAGGGTGTAGGACATATATGATTTTGGATTTGTTGATACAGTTATATATATAGTTGGATACTTTAACTCAGAGGTAGGCAAACTTTTGTGGCCACTAGGCCATTTCAGGGGTGGGCAGGAGCACACTAGGCCAACTCTCTCTCGAGTCCCGCCCTAATGGCTCCGCCCCCACCAGGAACGGCCCCTGAAGGGAAATCCCTCTTCTCTCTATGCATTGCGGAGGAGATGGATTTCCCTTCAGGGGTATTTCCTATTTACCCCGGCAACGGAAGTGTTAATGCTGGCCGCTGTAAATAGGGGTGCCACAGCAAGGGGAGACTCAAGAGCCTCATGCGGCTCTGGAGCTCCGGCTCCATTAGTTTGTTCCAGCCTAATGCCCCCTGGCAAATCTGGCCGGCAACCTGCGGCTCCGGAGCCACGGGTTACCGGCCGGGATTAGGTTGGATCGGCCAGGGGGTGTTAGGCCGGAACAAACTACCGGCTAGGCCTTATACGGCCTAAAGACCGGAGTTTGCCGACCTATGCTGTAACTGAATATATGTATGACAATCTACAGCAGTCTTTTTTAACCTTGATAGATCTTCAGGGAACCTTGCAATAATTACTATATCCACAGTTTACTGTATATAAGCAGAGTGCCCACTGGAAAGAATGTCTCTTTCATTGCTGGCCAGTTAAAAAAAAAAGTCACCCTTACAGATAGCCAAAAATATCATTGGCATTAGTTATACTGATCTGAAAGGCACAGATTGCTCATTGTTTAAGCAATACAATACCTAGCAATCTCTGGAGGAACCCTGGTTGAGAAACACATTGCTACACACCTTGATTTCCTAAAGGCATCAGCAAAGTAGAGCCTAAAAACACACAAAATGCCATTCTCAATTAAACTCTAGTATATAATACTTAAACCAGCAGTGTATAGGTGTAGGCCTTTTTTAAGGCAACATTATCTCGCTGGGATCAGCTGAATACATCCTAATGTGGATCTACACTTACAGATTACGTTAACCGCCATTTCTGATCTGGTTCTGAAAAATACAGCTTGCCTGGTTGGTGTTCTGGTCCTCTGCTTATAACAATCTAAATCAGTAGTCCCCAACCTTTTGGAGCTCATGGACCACTAAATGCATAGAATCTGGACCACGCATGCGCAGGGAGCCGTCTGTCACTCAAAAGTGAAGAAACTACCCCCAGAGTGACGTCATGATACCAGAACCTGCCCTCTCTCCTATGGCAGATCTGAACTGCAATGCGAGAGTGGGCAGATTGTGTCCTGAGACACAACCCTGCCCACCGCCCTGAGCCTGTGATGTCTCTGGGAGACACGGTCTGTGGCTCTGGCCGGAAAGACCTCCAGTAGGGTCCTGACCCCACTGGTGGGTGCACTGACTAGAGCCACGGCCCACCTGTCATACATGGGCTGCGGACTGGAGGTTGGGAACCGCTGTTCTAAACCACTGACCCAAAATTAGTATACAGCTCAGATGTTAAGCTAACTGCATCACAACTTGGGCCTCTTGAAATAAAAGTTCAGCTTTATAAATTTTTGAAAGAATTTTAATTCTAAATCGTTCTAAATAATTCTTCATTGTCGATCCACTGAAATGTGCACTGAAATTAGAGTAACCATTTTTAATGCAGAAAAAGAGCCCTTGAGTTTACCTTTTACCTTATTTTATGGCCCCAGAATTTTCTCCCACCAATCACTACCTGGAGCTAATTCAAAGAATAAGTACCCATGGACCCACTGGTCACACAAACCTATAATGAACACCTATCCCCTGTAGATATTGGTTTTAGTTTTTGCCATAAAAGTCCTAAAAAATGATTACTAAAGATAATAAACATGTAAAAAGTGATGAATGAGTGTGAATAGAGTAGTATATTAGTACAACCCTTCCGGCCTTGTCTCACCCCCATTATAGCTATACGGAGCATCTGTAAGTAGCACAATGATTATTGAGTCATGAATGCTTCCTTGGAAACATAGCAACTGTGATAAAGTCAGAAAATCTATTAACTCTTTCTTATATCAAACCTGTATTCCCTGCAGCATATACATATCATTTTTAGTGTCTCAGCTGCTCCATTCAACCTCCGGGGACAAAGATGACATCTAGGTATGTAATTAACGTCTGTTCTTTTTTTTTTTGGCATACTGATGGTTCTTGGCCTGGAATTGTCACTTGTGTAAGAAGCTGATACTTAGCCCTGTGGGTGTGACTGAACACTAAGCATTTGAGACATAGGGCATAAAAGAGGACCTGTTCCATTACTCTACAATGATAAAGCACAGGCTGGTTTAAACATATTCTCTAATTTACAGACAGACTCAGCAGGCATCTTGGACTGCTTCTTGGATATTCCTTATCTTCTTATGTGCTGTGCAACTTCCCTCTCATGGTCCATTGTGTGCAGGTAAGGCTACAGGGAACTCAGAAAAAAAACGCACTAAACCGAGGGAACATAGTTACATACATCGGATGTTCCCTGGATCAGCAGTCTCTGTTATCTTTACTTTAAATCCTTAATCCCCAGTTATATTCTGTGCTTCTAGAAATCATCCAGCTTTTTCTTAAAGCAATTTATAGTAGTTGCTGAAACTTCTTCCTGAGGGAGCCGATTCCACATTTTCACAGAGCTTACAGTGAAGAATCCCTTCCTTATCCAGAGCTTAAACTTCTTTTCCTCCAGACGCAAAGAGGTCCCTCGTTATTACACAGTACTTTTTATATAGTGCCATCATATTACGTAGCGCTGTACAAAGTTTATAGTCATGTCACTATGGACTCAAAGGAGCTCACAATCTAATGTCTCTACCATAGTCATATGTCAATAGTGTAGTCTAAGGTCAAATGTTTTAGGGGGAAGCCAATTAATCTAACTGCATGTTTTTGGGATGTGGGAGGAAACCGGAGTACCCAGAGGAAACCCCACACAGACACAGGGACAAACTCCATGCAGATAGTGTCCTGGCCAAGATTCAAACCTGGGACCCAGCGCTGCAAAGGTCAGAGTGCTAACCATCGAGCCACCGTGCTCCCCATTCTCTTGTGCTTTGTAATGATCTAATAGTGAATAATGGGGAAGAGAGTTCTCTATATGGACCATTTATATATTTATACAGAGTGATCATATCCCCCCTTATACGTCTCTTCTCAAGGGAGAATAGATTCAGTTCAGCTAATCTCTCCTCATAGCTGAGCTCCTCCATTCCTTTTATTAGTTTAGTTGCCCTTCTCTGCACTCTCTCCAATCCCACAATGCGCTTTTTATGAACTGGTGCCCAAAACTGGACGGCATATTCCAGATGTGGTCTGACCAATGCTTTGTACATCGAGGGCCACATAGGCCATATTTTCAGTAAACGATTGGCAGCCCCCTTATCTCTTACACATTTAATAGCTGCAAAACAAACTTAGAAGTCAGCATGTTGCAGTAATGAAATACGATAAAAAGAATCTGAATTGTGTAGAAAACTGCTACATTTGGATAAATGGGAATGCATTTTCTTAAACTCATCCATGCTAGCAACAATTACAGCTCCTTTCATGGTGAATGAAAATAATTGAACTACACTGACTACAGAAAACAATGACTAGAGTAGAAGTGGCTGAGACAAAAATAGACCAAAGAGTCAAACAGGAATACGTGGGTGACGCTAGACAGATATAATCAGGTATCTTATTTATTCTTTATTTATTCTGCCATCTGCAGGTGAAATATTACCTGACACATATCACACCGGCCAGGGTACTATATGACCAATTTACAACTATACTGTAAATTGTAAATTTTAAATACTTTTAAATAATTTTAAATATTTAAATAATTTTAAATAATTTTAATAATTTTAAATAATTTTAATAATTTTAAATAATTTTAAATTTTAAATAATTTTAAATAAAATAAAATTGTAAATTGTAAATACTGTAAACTATACAACTATATGACCAATTTACAATACGTGACACGAGGAAAGATTGGGATGGCAGGAAAATGATCCGTAATTCTAAACTGCATATGTGTCTGGTATGAAAATGACTCTTTTCTTGTGGTTTATGTACAGGGTAAATGTTTTATTCTTTTAAATACACTGTTCATGGTAGTACTGCTAAAAGATAAGTGCAGTTTCAGAGCTTCTCAGTTTTGTTATCCACATAATCAAGTATGATTACATAACTATCTTTATACCTTTTCTCTGATGTAAATAGCAAATAAAATCAATACAAAAATACAAAATCATTGCAAAATAAATGTATTTTAGTTCATTCTGCTTACTAAAGCACGCCTATGTTTTGCTCATGCAGGGCATGGTGACTGGCCGATTTAGGACCAGTGATGGACTTTTTTTACATCTAAAATGTTTGTCTCTCTCTAAAACATAAAGAAAAGGTTTTCTGTAGTCCAGCAGGGGGGAACCCAAACAGGACTGATATTGCTGCTGACAATTTTAATCTGCATTGTCAGCTCACTACAGGAAGTTAGGGGACTTGATGGGTTGTTGGCAGTATTGTAATTCTTCAAACTTGCTGTATTTCTGGGCAAAACAAAAGAAATAGATCTAATAAATTTTTTTTTTTTTTTTTATCTTGCCCGGACACTTCTGTGTAGACCGTCCCCTACGTGATGTCACATCCAATTGGAAATAGTAAAAACTTAATTTTTTTAATTCTCTTTGATTAAGTTTACTAAACAACTGCATGTGTGGTTCAAATGTGATTGAAGCAAATAAGTTCCAGCTCTTCCAATCCCCTTTTTTAACAGATTTAACTTCCTCCATAAGCCACAGAAAACAAACATATCTGGGGTAATCAGAGTCATATAAATTAGATTAAACAACAAGGAGAGTTTCCATGCAGGGCAAACAAGGAGTTTCTGGGGTCTCCTAGTGAATTCTCTTGGAGCATGGCTAGAAGTTAGTGTGCGAAATTCCAGAAACAGGACAGCGATGAGCCAATCACGCATACATATGTAGCAGTAAAGTTCCAGAAGCAGAGGAAATGATTTAAGTCCATCGATTTTAAGAATGTTTAACTTTATATAAAAGAGTAGATAAGCCTTTTATATAAAGTAAAAATTATTTTCTTTATGTTTACCTTTTAAAATGTTTTTTTTTTTTAAAGAAAACTAATTAGTTTTCTTAAAAAAAAAATAGTCCGCTACGATGGTAAAGTCTGAATGGGTGTGCTGAGCCTCCTGGGATCCCATGGTAAATATACCAGGAGGCTTCGGGCTACTCCAGTTTTGGGTATGCACAGAAGGAGCTTTTCCCTGCAATGGGCAATCTCACGCATGTACAGTGGACAAAGGAGGATTCCAGGATGGCGTGGGACTGACTCGAGGCCACGTCTGGAGGGTTCGGGGGCTCTGTGGAAGTTAAGGTAAATGGCGTTTTTTTTTTTTCTGATATGCCCCTTTTGATCTTTGCAAAACTAGAGAACTCTGAACTTCCAGCAGTGAGCAGTCAACGCTCCATCGGCTGCACTGAAATTCCAAGAAGTGTTGTCAGCCCTGCTGCTGAACTAAAACTTACCCCCTTCCTCCCTGATCTCCAAAACATAATGAAGAGATGTTCTGTAGTCCAGTAGGGGAAAACTCACATAGGGCTGATAATGTTGCCTGAGATTTTTGAGTAGCAGAGGTATCATTATCTGCTCAGTAACAACATTTTTCTGTATGTCTTTATTCTTATTTTTGTATTGCACCTTTCTTGAATTAAATGCAAATGAACAAGAGCAAATTAATGATAGATTTAAATACTCTACATGGTATATAACACACAAAACGTTTTGATAGGATGGAGAAAATGTTCAGTTATTGTTTTACATACGGGTTCCTATTTGTTACTGTAATGTTAGCCCCAACCTATTTCATATGAGGTTTCTTGTTAATGTGATTTGTATGTTGAGTTATGCTGTATTATCAATGCTATATGTTGTGTTTCCTTTTTTGTCCATGTATTGTCTTTATTTGAAAATCCCCAATAAAAAGAAAAGAAAGTGTGAGTGGATTGCATGAACATGCCAATGTTTGGATTCATTCACCTGAAGCTGTTTGTGTTCAGGGGATCCTCCGTTCAGTTTCAACAAATGGTTTATTCTGGTTGAAGGAATCACTTCAGCAACCAAATGCACCAAAATGACATGCAGAGACCATAATCTAAACCAAAAAAGAGATAAGTAAAAATGGACAATTTATTCTATTTTATCAAAATAAAATTCAACATAAAATTCAAGTTTGATCAAATTTGCATTGAAGTCGATATCTATCAGTCAAGTTATTTGCAGAGCCCCTGATAATAGTATTATCATCAAAATTCTAGGGATGTTTGGGGTAGTCAGAGGGATCTGTGGGAATATGTCTCAAAAGAAAATAAAATGTACAACCGTTTTTTTTGTTATGTAAATGGCAAAGTTATGCTGGAAATACATTGGTTGAATAGTGCCTGTCATTCTCCTGTTCATCCACTAGGTGGTACAATGTAGGTTCTGTTTATGGCAATAAGTAAAGCATACTGGCAATTATTTTAATTCCATAGAGAATCAGTGTAATGGTAACTGCTCTATATGAAAGCTTACAACTGTGGGTTTGCTGGTTAAAAAGTACATTGTGCTACCTTAGTTGCATTGCATACTGAATACATTACATTGCATATTGAATTGAAGCACAAATAGCTTTCTTAATAACATAAAAAATGTACACTATACATGAGTATATCATTTTATTTCTTATTTATTTCTTATCTATTGAATTTCTCAAAGTTCATTTTCTATTTGTTAGGAAATGTTTTCAATCTTGAACAAGATCTATTCCAGGTTTACTGGATCACCAAGCTTCACTGATGAAAGTGTATCCTCTCCAGCCTTGGGGAGCTTTAACCTCCTGGGTGGTTCATTTTTGTCCAGATTTTTTTATGTCTAAAAACGGTACATTGTTTTTCACAAAACTTTATTTTACAGAATAATATAATAGTATGAGTATAAAAAAGTTTGAAACACAAAATCATGTCAAAATATTAAATTAAATTAAAAAAATAAAATATATATATATATATATATTCTTACTATTATATATACTGTAAAATAAATGTTTATGAAAGACAATGTACTGCTTTTACACATAAATTCACTGTATTGCATTCAATACAGTTATTTTCTATTGAATGCAATACAAATGGATTTGAATTTCCCACCCGGAACGCCCTCACGCACCGACGTCACCGTCAACAGACATCGCGGAGAAGGAAGACGCGGGATGACGGCAGGTCAGGTAAGTAGCAATTTACTATTACTTCCCAAAGTGTGGCTCGGGGTTACCGCTTTTAGCATCTTTTTTCTACCCCAAGTCCTACTCAGGGTTACTGCCCAGGAGGTTAATAAACCATTCCCAATGTGTAAGATTTTTGTTGGTGGACAAATAATAAAAAATGTCTTTGTATGTTACAATTTATATACTAAAGTCTTCTGTTTGACTCTTTCCGTCTTCCTCAGCTTAGACTTTCTTTATGATTGTCATTGTCTGATCCCGGGGATTTGTCTGTGCATATAATTAGGATTCTCTCAATCCATTTTTACAAGACCTATACATTCAGGAGAGACAGAAAGTCTTTGTTTATGGTTCTATGAATGTGAGAAGGACCATCATCATAGGGGAATACTGCGATATACTGACAAAAAGGGTGTTGGGCTAGGAAGGGCTTCTAGTGTGCGAAACTACTATACAAAGTTACATAGTAAGTCAGGCTGAAAAAAAAAAAAATGAGTCCATCAAGTTCAACCATTAGGGAAATAAACATATCCGGGGTATAAAACTCTATGGACGTAGCTGGTCCAGAGGAAGGCACAAAAAACCCTAAATATATATATTTTTTTTCTATAAGCATAGAAAAGTGATAATCTTTTCAAAACAGGAGACAAAAGGAGGAGAGGGACACAAAAAAGGTACCAAGGGAGATACAGATTTCTTCCTGTTTGCAATTATGTCTGACTGTCTGTTATTTGTATTTTGTACTTGTTATGCATATTTTCCTCATTCCCTATCATTTATACGTGCAGTTGTGTTTTCAATCATTTGCTAATGACCTCCTTAGAACCTCCTTATTTCCTTTTGTATTATTCTCAATAATTATTTCATTATACTCAGAGGGGTCCTGCTTAAAAAAAATGGGTCTCATAGCAGAGACAGAAGTCTTCAAGGGGTATTCCTAAAAATAGTTTTCATATAAAAATCAAAAAGCTTTAAGGGGTCTTCCTAAAGCAGCATTAAAATGGGCCAAAACGCCTTTGAATGCTTCAACTCGTTCCTTATTCTGATCACTGTTCAAACATTTGGGCACCCACTTTGGCACCCACCCACAACCTTAAGCATGTCTAGGATAGTGGTGATAACAAACCCAACACGCTCTGGTGAGATGTCAAGTATCCTGGCTATTTTTTTTTTGCGGATATTCGCTGGCCCCAATATTCAGCTCATGGACCGCATCACAGTTTGCTGGGTAAGTTGTGGTTGGGGGGCACCCACTGCGGGGCTCATCTTCAATGGTGAAATGCCCAGTCTTGAAACGAGAAATTCAGGTTGTGACAGTGCTATAGGAAGGACACTTCTCCCCCAGTGTTTGTGACATCTCAGTGTGAATGTCCTTTGTTGACTTTCCCTGGAGAAACAAAAATTTCATGACGGTCCGTAACTCCATCAACGTGAAACTTAAGAAGTCCAAAGACTTGATTTTTGCACAGTTACATACTAAGATATTAGGCTGTCATATGCCCCCACACTAATTTTTCTATTTCATCTGAAAGGAGGCAAAGCCAGGAACATCTCAGCACCCCCTCATATTGGAGAGGATACACTTTCATTAATGAAGCTAGGTAACTCAGCATACCTGAAATGGATCTGGTCCAGAATTGAAAATATTTGCTAACAAGTAGCTTATGACTATTCAAGGCATCCACTCCAGGTTTGCTGAATCACCCAGCTTTACTGATAAAAGTGTATCCTCTCCAGCCTTTGTAGAGTTTAATAAATCAGGCCCAAGAAGGAAGGAATAATAAAAAGAGAGAAAGTCTAGCAGTTTATTTTTGGCAAATGTGTATTTAGTAAATTCTAATATTAGCGTTTGAAACATACAAACAAACAATAATATAAATGATGTAGTCCTCTCAGCCCTAAAGTAATATGGTGGGGAGGTGGATTAAAAATTAATTCAATCGCTTATCTATAAAGAAAAAGAATGAAATGGTCAGTAGTAGGGTTATGAACACAAAATGACTATACATTTGTTCTCCTGTGGCATATACCAAATGTCGCTTACCCACTGTATCTGGTGGGATGGCAGACTCAGCACTAAACATCAAAGCTCCTATCAAATATGTCTGCTAGTTCCAAGCCAACCAAAAACGTATTTTATTGCAAATGATGAGGAAGAACATGAATTGTCTCTAACGCTGACGCGTTTCACCCAGAAGGCTTCTTCAGGGAAAGCTGGAACACACAGTATATTGTACTAAACCATAAACCAAAAAAAATATAGAAAGATAAATTCATTGAGTATATAGACAATTATATGAGTATCACAATGACATAGAACTACTTATATGTACATACAATGTAATTAACATTAATGTTTATGAAATTTATAAAAAACTATATATCATGGATAAGCATAAAGGAGTAAGTTTATTTTATTTTAGAGTCAAAATGTTTATCATATAATTACATCATAAAACAAAATATTACATTTTAATTAAAATATTACAAATAGTATTTACACAAGAAGTATTTAGGGTGGAAATAAGAAAATCGCCTAAATATTAAATATAAAGTGGCAATATTAATGGGAATTTATTTATGTCTATATTGGTGTGAGTGGAAGTTATATAGAAGTCGTATTGCAGAATAAAAGAAGTTATAAGGCTTACTGTGTAAATGGTCTTAGTTTTCTAGTAGATAAGGTGGAGAAATTGGGTATATACAAAGGAATACTATCAATATGAATAAGGTATGTTCATTGAGGTCACATGATATAGTTCATAAAATGGAAAACTATATTAATGTATTAGTAAAAGTAGGGATATAGTTACCTATGAAATCAGGAGGGAATTGATCCAAAAGACTTGTAACATTTGACTTGAAATGAAAGCCTACATTAGGATATATGAGTAAATATTCCTTTAATAATCGTGAGGTAGAACTTTATAATAGGCGTAAAATAGAAAATAAAAGGAAAGTAATAATCCAGGCATTAGAAGAATGATATTTTTTCATTCAAGGCAGAGTTGGTGACAAAAATGGTAAACGAGAAATGTTAGCAGACAGCTCAGCCAATATGTTGTAATCACCAGAAGATCAAGGAATATGTGACATTCTTTCCTGACAGTTACTTTATTAAAAATAAACAATAAACTTCCCAAGTCCCCTCTGCAATGGAACAAGCATTAGACCTTATTATACGGCATGCTGAGTCAACAGTTTTAAATGTCACCAGACAGCTTGATGTGCTTGTTATTTGGGATATACCAGGAAGGAATATGCCTGAGCAAATTTATCATGTCCAGCTTTCAACAAGACCCAGAGAACTGCCTATGTCAAATAAAACACATTATTTGCAAAGTAACTATTCTTACATCTTGATTTCAGTGATCTCCGGAACTAAAGAGAGAAAAAAAGGATCTTTGAGATATCCAGAAGCTGCCACTACCATTGGGTCCGGCATTGATTAAGGTGTGAGATTAACTCCACTCAGGGCTACCAGCTTAACATATAATATAGAAAAATGCCCTCCTGCTCCTAATTCCAGTCTTTCCATAGTAGTGCTGGATTTACACATCCTACAGAAAGCTGGAAAAGTCAACAAAATAGCTGTAAAGATAGATCATTATCTGCATGGAGTTTGCAGGTTCTCCCCGTGTCGGCGTGGGTTTCCTCCGGGTACTCTGGTTTCCTCCCACATCCCAAAAACATGCAGTTAGGTTAATTGGCTTCCCCCTAAAACATTTGACCTTAGACTACAATAATGAAATATGACTATGGTAGGCACATTAGATTGTGAGCTCCTTTGAGGGACAGTTAGTGACATGACTATGGACTTTGTACAGCGCTGCATAATATGATGGCGCTTTTTAAATACTGTGTAATAATATTAATAACAAAATGCATTTCCAAAAAATTATTATCTGATTGGGCAGTATTACATCTTAGTATAATATATATATCACTTAGAAACCAAAAAATAGCATAGAAGCTGAAATGTAATGTTCACCAAAAAGCATGCAATGTGAAAAAAAGTAATAATTCACTCAACAAGCAAAACAATTGTGATGATGTATAGTTAGCAACAATCCCAGAAAAACCAAGAAGAAATAACGGCCTACCATGATAATTTACCATAATACCTGGTGGCACATGGGGGTCCCACAGCACAAATCATGAAGTGGGGGTAATATGGGCATGTAACATGTTTCTATCAAATGATCTATCTTTACAGCTATTTCAAGAAATTTAGGTTATAAGCTGCTTACTATTTTCAAGTGAGAGCAAAGATTTGCTAATTAGAGCATAACAAATAAACTGGATTAGAGAACCAATAAAACCCTGGGCCTGCTAGCAAACATTGTTACAAAAAGTCTATAACATTGAGGACCACAGTGTAGAGGACCTTAGTCTAAGCGGTTTTAGGTGTTGAAATGTTCATCATGGGAAGGTAACCAGGGACAATATTAACCTCCCTAGCGGTACATTTGTCTCTGGATTTATATGTCTAAAAAGCAGTACATTGTTTTCCATAAAAATTTATTTTACAGAATAATATGAGTATGAGTATATTAAAGTTCGAAACACAAAATCATGTAAAAATAATAAATTAAATAAATAAATAAAAAAATATATATTTTTTATTTGTATTTTTTTTTAATAGATATTATACTCATTATACAGTATTATATATACTGTAAAATAAATGTTCAGGAAAACAATGTATTGCTTTTACACATATAAATCCAATGTTATCTTGTATTGAATGCAATACAAATGGATCTTGAATTTCCCACCCCGCCGGCAACATACACACGCACCGACATCACTGGGAACTCCCCGGTGATTCATCATGTGCAGAAGATGCCGGAGGAAGAAGAAAGAAGACGGAGTTTGCGGCAATGGACAACGCGGAACGCTGGCGGCTTAGGTAAGCGCTGTATTCATTAACTTTCCCATAGGTTTACCTACCCCGAGTGTGACTCTGGGTTACCGCTCTCAGCAATTTTTTTTACCGCTAGGGAGGTTAAAGCATTCCTAAACTCACATTTTTTTACTTTACATAAAAGGGTGGAAATCGCTTTTATTTAAAGTAAAAATTTTGTTTGTTTTTTTTTTTTTTAAGTGCAGCACACCGCAGTGCCGCACCTCCCCTTTCTGTCTTGATTGCTGCGAGAGAATGAAGGTGCAGAGATACCTACGTCACGCATCCCAGGAGGCTCTTGGCTGCTCTTTCTGCACATGCCCTGCTCTCCAGCATGCGCAGAAGGAGCCCTTTCATCAATGGGAAAAAAAATTGTAGATCTCATGCATTGTGCGAGATCGGGTGACGTAGGAAGAAGAATCCTGAAGAACGGAGGAGAAGATGTTAGCGCCTGTCGCTTCCTCTCACTGGGACAAAGATGGATACCGGAACACGGGACCCAAATAAAGAAACTTCCCGATGGCTAGACAGATATGCAGGATTAAAGGTGAGTGTGTTTTTTTTATTTTGGGTTTAGTTCCGCTTTATTAATAATAATAATAATAATAATAATAATAAAAATAAATAGTCCGAAGTTCTAACCCCCAAATGCTCAAAAATGTTTTTATTTTGTCTGCTTGCCCGTTGAAGGATTTCATATCACTTTCTTTCAGGACCAGAAGGTAAAATCTCAATATTACCCCAACAGGAGCTATAATCCTCTTCTCCTTTTTCTTTTTGTGCAATAAAATGTATGTCAAACTAAAAAATTTTTCTTAGTTGCAAATTTTCCCTTGCTTTCAGTCGGAAACTGGAAGTAAGGAAAACCATATAGCAGAAAAAAACAAACAAACTTTAGATCCTTACCCACTCTATCCGAAAAGCTCTCCAAGGTTGGAGAAGATACAGGTTCATCAATGAAGCTGGGTGATCCAGCAAACCTGGAATGGATCTGGTCCAGGATTAAAAACATTTGCTAACAAATAGCAAATTACTTTGAGTAAATTCATTCCAGGTTTGATGGATCACCTAGGTTCACTGATGAAAGTGTATCTTCACCAGTCTTGGAGAGATTTAATAAATCTGGGCCCATGAGCTTTTAATTCCCCGTGGCAAAATTTAATCAATTTCTTCTGATCAATTGAACAAATTAACAAATATCCTCTTCTGTGTCAGGGAGGAAAAAGAACTGCTGCAATCAATAGTTTTAATCAAATACAAAAACAGAATGGTATAGTGTATTGAATCAATTCAATGAATCATTATGAATATTATCATTAATAATAATAAAAATAATAATATTAACAATAAGCAGTATTTATATAGCACCAACATATTATCAGCGATGTACATTAAATAGGGTTTGCAAATGATAGATACAGACAGTGACACAGGAGGAGGAGAGAATGCTTGCTTATGATCAATTGTATCTAAAATTATCAGAAATGGCTGTATTTGCACCTCTAGGGAATTTTTTTTTATCTACTAATATACCCATCAAATTCTTTTCTGTTTTCCTTTTCTCTTTATTATCAAGTGGGCGAAGGCACAATTTATTATTATTATTAATAACCACCTAAGCGTTACACTGAGGTCTAGATTTCTGCACCAAAAGTGATCCACTGTTTTTCATGAATTTTTTTTTTAAATTGTAGACCTGTAACTTACAGAAATATGTCCGAACAG